>NC_090736.1:111068719-111073719 GCF_036898095.1 Palaemon carinicauda
TATTATTACGGGAAGTATAGTAATTATGAAACTACTTAATATAGTGAAAAAAAAACCCAAATTGACAAAGAAATTTGATAGGGAGACTTCGTCTTTCCTGAATTAATCACATGACCAAAAGAAGTTCTTAAAACCTTAGAATTTAGAATTACCATTAATTGGTAATACATTAACAACTGTAGATTTGTAGATTTCAGAGTTTTGTTTAATGAATCAAGTGAAGAATGGCAGAGGACGATATGACGTTTTAATAGAATAAAACCGAAACGAAGGACTGAAAAGGAATATATGTTTAAACCTAAGATAATATTCAATTATATTGCAAGAACAACAGATAAGTGTTGCGGCCGAACCTCTAGAGATTGTTACTGAATATACGTTCTTGGGGCAGACAATAATTGTTTCTTGAGGACATGAAATCGGAATTAAATAAACCAAAGATAAACATGGGATGAGGAATGATATTAGAATCATACTTTCTCTTAAAAGGAACGTATTTGACTTGGTCCAATTAGTATTAACATATGCATAAAAAAAAACAATTTAAGCTTTAGTTTAGCGTTAAACATAGGCTAGTAACAACTCAAAGAAGTATGAAAAGAATGATGATGTGAATAAACCCGAGTAACAGAAAAAGATCAACACGTATACGAGAGTAAACAAAGTAAACAAAGGAAATGGATGTGGATAAGATATATAAAGAGAATGAAAGGTAAAGGGGTGACATGAATAATAACAGAACGGGTTGCTAGTGATTGCAAAGGAGGCAAGGCAGGGAAAAGAAGTTAATGGATTGACGAAATAAGATGCTGTTGATATATATATATATATATATATATATATATATATATATATATATATATATATATATATATATATATATATATATATATATATATATATATATGTAATATATATATATATATATATTTATATATATATATATATATATATATATATATATATATATATATATATGTATATATATATATATATATATATATATATATATAGATATATATATATATATATATATATATATATATATATATATATATATATATATATATATATATATATATACATATATATATATATATATATATATATATATATATATATATATAAATATATATATATATCTATATATATATATATATATATATATATATATATATATATATATATATATATTATATTATATTATATATATATATATATATATATATATATATATATATAAATATATATATATAAATATATATATATATATATATAGATATCTATACACATTTATATATATATATATATATATATATATATATATATATATATCTATATATATATATATATATATATATATATCTACATATATATATATATATATATATATATATATATATATATATATATATATATATATATATATATATCAACAGCATCTTATTTCGTCAATCCATTAACTTCTTTTCCCTGCCTTGCCTCCTTTGCAATCACTAGCAACCCGTTCTGTTATAATTCATGTCAACCCTTTACCTTTCATTCTCTTTTTATATCCTACCCACATCCATTTCCTTTGTTTACTTTTTGTTAAGATATCCTCTACTTTCTTAAACGATAGTTACCTTGATGGGATATTGGTTTCTGTTACAGGCTATTTTTTCTCGTGAAGACATGTAAGAAAATATATGTCTTACCTAAATCACAAAAATTAGTCATGAACAGGTAATACGCACTTTTGTTTTAAGTATTATGCTTTTGTTGCTTTATACCTGTCAATATTCATCCTTATATTTTTTATTATACATAATTTGACTCATATGAACTTATGAATGAAGAAGCTCTCAATACTATACATTTGAAATATATAATAGAATAAGGAAGAATAAGGAACGACAACGGAACCTACGGATATACATGTCAACTTGTACAGTTTACCCGTAAAACTAACGGATTTGGGAAGATTTTTTTTTTTTTTCTTTTTCTTTTTTTTTTTTTACAGATTATTGCTACTTTATAACCTTTTTTTTTTTGTTGGGGGAGGGGGATTTTAAATCATGTATAATTTACATGTTTCTCACGATCGTACATCAAAACAAATGACGTGTTTGCATTCTTGTTGTTTCGTGAAATTTGGTTTTTGCTCGTGCGCACTGTGTCACTTGATACACCAAGAAGGCTACTTACCAATACAATACAACAAACATGACAGTTTCCTGTCTTGGTTTAATGTGCTGATTTTCTAATGGCTGTGTTGATATTGCGTTAGTTTATTACTTGCATTATACGTCCACCTGGAAAATCATCTGTTAGTGTCTATTAGATGTCTAATATGATTCATCTAAAGTTTTAAACTTTTAAATGAAAACTTTCAGAGATAAAATATTTGAATGAAGTGAGTCACAAGTGAGCACTAAAGACTGCGAAGAGTAGGCTAGCTGTTTTAGCATGGAGTTTTCATAAGCACCTAATTTTTTTACGGATAATCGTTTCGAACAATAGCAATAATAAATTTACTTCCTAAACTATAGAAGTAGTGGGAAAAAAATACCACTACTGGTCACTCTCTTATTACAACTTCTCCTCTAGTGTTCGTGAACTATTAACAAATGTAAGAAAGCTTGATATTCGAGTTCAGTCAAGAGAAATCTAAAATTGTTTGTATTGAGAGCATTCAATAACCGGAAAAGAAATTTACATTGATATTTAACTTTTTTTATGATGTCATCAAGATTCTGTGTTATACCATTAGCTTTTGGGCGAGTGTATCCAGATTAAGCGTCTTCCATTATCTGAGATTGAGCGGATGGAAATGTCGTTGAACCAATATGGAGAGAGAGAGAGAGAGAGAGAGAGAGAGAGAGAGAGAGAGAGAGAGAGAGAGAGAGAGAGAGAGAGAGAGAGAGAGAGAGAGAGCGGATGGAAATGTCGTTGAACCAATATATATATATATATATATATATATATATATATATATATATATATATATATATATAATATATAGAGAGAGAGAGAGAGAGAGAGAGAGAGAGAGAGAGAGAGAGCGGATGGAAATGTCGTTGAACCAATATGGAATGACGTGAGAGAGAGAGAGAGAGAGAGAGAGAGAGAGAGAGAGAGAGAGAGAGAGAGAGAGAGAGAGAGAGAGAGAGAGAGAGGAGGATGCTATTGATCCATCTACAGTAAGTATGTCATATATTACTAATTATAATTGTAGTGATTTACTGAAATATAATGTAACTATATTTCTTTCATTTCCAGTTTTCTTATATGATTATTTTAGTTATCAATTGAATTTTCTATCAAACGTATTATTTTATGATGATATAAGTAAAATTAACAATATACCATTTAGACTTTATATTTTTAGGTTGAATAACATTTAGCAACCAGAATACTTGAAATTACATGTAAAAATCAGGCTATATATCAGTTTAATAGCATAGGTGTCAGTGTATGGACTCGACTTATGGTATGGGAATGAAACAATATTCAACAAATTTTGTAGATTTGAGACCAAAGCCCTAAGAAGTATAAAGTGGTAGCTTAGAATTAGAAATTAAACTATAAGAGAGATTGCCTGAGTTCCACATGTGGATGATATTATGGTGAATGGTAGATGGAGATGACTTAAGCATGCTCTTCAAACTCCACAAGAAAGATAATTTCACCAAACTTTCAACTGGGTTCCACAAGGTACTATAGGATTTGGAAGACCCAGGACTATGAAACGGGAAATAGGAGATGATGAATGGAGAAGTATTGATTCAAAAGCTGATGATAAAGATATCTGGCAAATTCTATCCGAGGCTCTTTGTGTCAATAGTCATGGAAGATGTTGATGATGATTTTTGTAAGACAGATTCCCAGACACTAAATATATAATTAGCTCTAACCTGGCATTCGCCATTAGATATTCATAATTTGTTGCCCTTATTGTTAGTTGGAGAGGAGAGATTAATCCTCTCATGAAATCCAGTACGAGAGAGAGAGAGAGAGAGAGAGAGAGAGAGAGAGAGAGAGAGAGAGAGAGAGAGAGAGAGAGAGAGATTAATCATCATCTTTATAGGTAAATGGAGAGAGAGTGATTGTGAATCTGGATTTGTAATTTTTTTTTCTTTAATTAGCTATATCCTTGGTAAGTTTTCGGTCGAGTTTGATAGCTACTTGAAGCTTACTTTTAATGTTCGAATTAATTATTTTTCTATTTCCCATTTCATGAAAATTTCCTGCGTGTAAAAAAATGAAGGTGGTGGGTGGGGGGAGTTGAGAAAAAAAAGAAAAATCTTTGTAGTTGACAACAAAGTATGATCATTTTGAGTTCAAAGTGGACACTGCGGTAATCAATGCCCACAGTCAAAACCACATTATAGTACTTATTTGTTACCAATACCTTTCTTGTATATTCTATTTGTCAAAGGATTGTAAATTTGATTACATGACTTTGGTCTTAGGAATTATATCATAGTTTTTTTTTTCTTTTTTTATCAGTTATGAGAGTCAATTATATATATGCTTAAAAATTTCATCAATCGAATCCTTATGGTTAGACTGTTTAATTCATTGCGCTGTAATTGGTTATTAAATTCCCCTCTTACCCTCATATAAGCACTCATGAAATACAGAAGTATATGAACCATTTCTTACAACCTCCAGCTACAGGGTTTTAAACAAGCGATAAAACAAGAAATACACGTTCTCCAATATTGCACCTTCGAAAACGAAAATGTTTGTGCAGTACAATATATGAAGGAAAAATAATGCGAACTATTCATACTTGAAAATATATTATTTTGTTTGTACAACGAGGTGCCTCGTTTCGTATATCTCTTAAGATTTGCGTTTTCTTGTGTTTTGGGAAGTAAAATACAAAGCTATTATACAAGATAAACCGTATGGCTGAATAGAAGAAATCTTAACAGAAAGCTAAGGAAGAAAGGTTCATACGTAAAAGTACAATATTAGTTAAAACATTATTTTATATATGTAGATCGTTTCAA
>NC_090736.1:111080359-111090359 GCF_036898095.1 Palaemon carinicauda
GAACTAGTCAGATATCTTGATGGAATGAGTCCAAAGTAAAGTTGTATTATGTAATCAAAATTTTTGTTTTTATTAGTGTAATTTTTTTTTATGATCTTTTAGGGGTATCTCATATTCTTATAGGTATACAAACTCAAAGAAACATAAATTTGACAAGAATATTTGTTATTATTTCTAATTTAAGGAGTAAGATGTTAAAGAACCTAAGGAAATCGTGCACTTGTTTTATATTAGATACAAATTGTAGTCAAAGTTATATGTTTGGCCGCAAAGGCTTTGATATACCCTTACCTGGAACCGGCTAAGCAAGTTAGAGAACAAGTATGGGAAAAGTAAAAAAGGAACTAATGGTGTTATTGTAAGAGCTCATAGATGCCATTTTTTTTTTTCATGAAGTGTCTATAAAAAATGCTGAAAGTCTTCTTCATAAGAGGGTTTACATTGCATTTTATTTTTATTTTTTGCTTTTTGCAAAGCGTCAGAAATAGAAATATCTTAAAGAAATATTAAGTCTCTTCAAAACGTAGTTATCTTCTTCATTGATTCACTTCTGATTTTCATTTAGGTCTGGGACTCTACGTCCTCTCGTTGGTTTTCTGCCAAGGCTCTGTAATCCATTTCCAGGTTAACAATGGCCAATTAGGTTCTATGAGGGGCGTCAGCAACAGAATGAGGTTTAGGAAGGATGTGTGAATGACACATTTGTATTAAGAAATGGCATAGATGTCAGCGCTAATGGATAAAAGGCTTTGGACTGTCGAGTGGAGGCATGTACGAGATGCATGTGGTTAGTGCGAATGATGATATCTGACACTACTTAGAGGGAACTCTTTAAAAATACTTATACGGCACCTCTAAGTAGTTTTAGATGTAAGACCCAGTTACTAGCTTGCGGTAAGAGTAGGATTAGTAAGATTTCATATATGATTTTTTTTTCTGAAGAAGGCCATTAGGCTGGAAGATTTATTGATAAATATTATGAGTACTACTATTGCAAGTAACACACTAGTTTCGGCGAAAACCAGATGTGGTGTAGTTGACACATGAACAGTGAGAGCAATAGCAGTTGATAGGGCTCTCTCTCTCTCTCTCTCTCTCTCTCTCTCTCTCTCTCTCTCTCTCTCTCTCTCTCTCTCTCTCTATATATATATATATATATATATATATATATATATATATATATATATATATATATATATATATATATATATATATATATTTGCGCTCAAGCCATGTCGTCCTGATGGAAGTTCTTATAGGGTAGCTTCCTAGGGTATATTACAACTACGGCGATATTCCCAGAGAATTTACCTTAAGGCACCAGATTTCTAACTCCTGGAGCGAATATCCCTCCTGAAAGGGATATCGCGACATATCAGAGGACGTATTCTTGACACGCCACATGGCAATCTGCATCCCGAACAGAGATTTCATCTCGCAGGGGGCAGTTGGCAAGAAACGAATTCGGGAAAGAAAAAGGGGGAGCCGCTCCCAAGGCTCCCTATCTCCCGATTCGTAAGCGTGCCTGGCGCCAATCCTGGCGCCATCTGTATTCCTTTTTGCGTAGCTTAACAACTCGGTGTTTTTTCCTGTGTTCCTCGCAAATCTTGGATTTATTCTACTTTTCATGGCTTCTCCGCCTTCGTCGGCATCTGATAAGTTGAGTACAATGTTTTTTATGTATAAATGTAGGCTCTTGGTAAATTTTTGAGTGATTAATAGTATTAATCTTTGATACAAGAGCCGTAGCCTACCGGAGGCGTCATGGACGCTGTCGCTCGCTAGGTATAAGTTTAGTTAGTCAGAGCGACATTCCCGGTTGTTTTGGTTTAATAAATTTTAGCTATTTAGCATTACATAGGATTTCCTTTCGTGCTTAGTATTATTTTGGCGAAGTATTCGCCATTCTGGCCTACGCTAGGCCATGTAGCCTAGTCGTTTGGTTCTAGTACTTCATGTATGATTTTGGTTTTTCCGAGTGTAATAAAAATTTTATTGAAGCTTTAGGCTATGTTTTATACATTTAAGATTGTGTGGAATATTTCCAAGATAGTATACGAGTGAGTTTTGGTGATTTAGGTAATCGATTCTCTTGGTACCTAGGCTAAGTCGCTTATGGAGCCTTAGTATACTTTCTCATACTCCCCGGTTGCTTTCTTTTCTTCGGAGAAAGTATGCAATCCCTTTCCCTCTTTTTAAGCCTTGGGCTTATCCCTAAGTGGTTTTTTCCGAATTAATTTTCGATAAAACTATACTGGGGTGTTACTGTACCTTCCTGTTCCAGTAAGTCTGGTTCAAAGAGGGACAGAACAACAGAGTTTTTAGTCTGAGTCTGTGTTTTTCTGGCTTGGGGTAGAGTCTCCCTCGCTGGCCAGACACAGACAAAGGTGGCTTAGCCTCCTTAGGTCACTACCGAAGGTTTCTGTGGATATGATTCCTTCTTTTGTGATCTACCAGACTAGTCCTTGTTGCTGTCCTCGGGGAAGGATAAGTTTCTTTCCCTGGGAATAGCAACACCTTCCTTGCTTTGGTGCTCTGGGAGCTGGCAAGTATTGCTGGCCTCCCCACTTAGATCTCCCTTAGGCTAAGATAAGTTTCTTGGCTGCAGGTGATCCGTCACTAAAGCAAGGTTGGTAGGACCCTCTTTGTCCCTTCCCCCTCAATCTCCGTAATGGCCTAGCCATTACAGTACTGTATGTCGTTCTACATCTGGACCTAGTATAGGTTAGGATGTGGAATTGACTCAGCCGGCCGGCCGGCAAGGGTCTTATATTTTGAGTGCTGCCCGGACCTTCCTTGGTCCCTCATCCATGCCTGCCTGTAGAGCCAGACGGCATTGGTCAGGAAGCCTGAATTAGATTCTCCCCTTCCTTATATGCACTCTTTCGGATTGCCGGGCTTGGAGGTAGTGTACACTCTTATCCCGGCATCCATTCTATCTTTCTTCTAGTGCTGTACCCGACCCGGCTGCCGGCCTATGAGGCCGGCAGCCAGGCAGATGTAGTCCTCTGGTTCTTTTGCTGCCGGCTGGCATCGGTCTTGTACCTTTGCCGGCCGGCTAATGTCAGCCCTTGTCTGCCGGTCACCAAAAGTGTGGCCGGCAGCTGGGTACTACCTTGTTTAGTTGCCGGCCGGCAGCCATTGCCGGCTGACATTGGCTGTTGCTGGCCGGCACATGCATTTGAACCAGAGTTCTGCCGCCTTATAGCTGTTAAGTAGTAAACTTTAAAGCTAGTTATAGTGTGTGCCGGCCGGCACGTATCCTCCTATACTGTACTAGTATTCTTCAGTATAACATATACAGTAAGAAGAAAACTATGGTATGGGTTTTGGTACAGCACTGTGTGTTCTAACACTTTTGTGTTTTCTTGCACATTCCTTTGCTGTTGCCCTACAGATAGGAAAGTGAGTTTTTTCCTGTCTATTATCCAGGATTTTAGAATCATTGCTTAGGTGTGAGCTTCACCTGTTTCCTCTGGAAACCTTGCATTGGTTACTCTAAAGGAGATTAACCATTTGATTTTATTATCTGGAAGGCTGCAACAATGGGTTGTGAGGGAAACACAAGTGTGTGTCTTTCCTTTATGAATTGTTATGCTATACTATGCATATCCAGTGATACATAGTTCACTTGATACTCGTGGAAATTTCTTCTCTTTACAGGGGGACCCTCCGAAGTGCGGAAATGTTTTCTGCAACGTCCGCAGCAAGTACCTCTGCGGACATGAGTTTTGTAGGAGACACGCAGCATGCGCTGTCTCCAAGGATGATCTCCAGTATTGGGACCCTCAGGTATGTATTGTGTGCACTAACCTGATTACTGAGGCCTTTGATTCCCCTAGGACGGCATAATCAAGGGATATAGCAAGGGAGAAGCTTCGTACTTGGGTAAGGGGCTTCCAAAAGAACACCTCTGGCCCTTATCTTCCAAGTGAGAAGATGAGGGCGTATCTTTTCCCTAAGGCATCAGTTGATGCAGTGATTCCCCAGCCTCAAGAGGAGATCCCCCAAGGTCAGATCCAGGTGGATGCTGAAGTCGCGGTCGCGATGCAAGACATCCAGTTAGATGACAGGATGTCTGACGTGGACGAGCGTTTGGAAGAAGACCTCCTGGCAGAAGGCTAGGATGAAGTTCAAGCCCCGGACGTCGTAGAGGAAGAGGTCGACGAGGTGTCGGCTACTCAGGTTCAGATTCCGGAGCCTATTCCCTCAACATCGGCCGGTCTCCCAGTAGAGCTGGGACAGGCCCTCTCTTCGATTGTTGGAATGATCCAACAAATGCAGAAGGAGAATCAGGAGAAGGCGGCTGCTATGGAACGGCGGATGCAGTGCCTTGCAGAATCACATGGGCCCCAGAAAAGGCTCAATGTGAAAGACCTTCCCTTGTGCTCAGATGCTAACCCATGGAGGTATGCTGAGCACATGCCAATGACGACTGGAAAGATCGTCATCTCGGATAAGCTGGGCTCAGTTCCCCTAGAGGAGGTGAAATTCTGGCCCAGCAAGGCATCATATCCGGACTGTTATGTCCGGCTGAGGAAGGAACCAGCTTCAAAGGAGGAGACAGAGCCGAAGGAGGTCATAGTGATGGACCATACTAAGGCTCAAGCTCTGCTTTCATCCTCGTTGAAAGAGAGGGGCTTCTCTAACTCAAAAGTAGCTGCATTGAGCAAGAAGCTCCCTTCCTTTGTGTCCTCTCCTGCTAGAGCCTTCCCCTTTTTACAGAAAGGGTTTGCGGCTGTACTAAAAGCAGTCGAGGCCGACAAGCCTTGCCCCTCCCTGAAGGAGTGTAAACCCTTGTCGCTGGCCCTACCTATGGACCACAAAGACTAGAAGGACGTCCATCTTACGTTCTCAGTTGGGAAGTTGGAGGCTGATATCCCCGGACGTCAGTTCGGCGAGGACCTCCCTAAGCTGTCTGACTTTCTCTTGCAGAGAGAGTTCGAGACAAAAGAAAGACTGGCTGCCTCAATGTCTCTTCAGACTACTCTTGAGACGATGGCAAGTGACCCCAAGGTCCATGAAATGTTCATGGTGATGGCCAAGACTCATCTGGCCACAGTGACGAAGGACCTTTATGGCTTCGTCAAGGCGAGGAGAGCTTGTAGGGAGTTCGTGTTCACCTCGGCTACGGTGAGGCACGAGCCAAGGAAACTAATCTCCTCCAACATTTGGGGCAAAGACCTTTTCCCTACCGATTTGGTCAAAGAAGTAGTTGATAAGGCCGCCTTGGAGAATAGAAACCTTCTCCAGAAGTGGGGCCTGGCTATCAAAAGAAAGTCTTCCCCGGATGAAGGTCCTCAACCAAAGAAGAAGACTATGAGGACTAGGCTACCGTCTCGGCCAGCCAAGCCTTTTAGACAGCAACAGCAACTGCAATTGCCATTGCCTCCAGTGCCCCAGATCGTGGCACAAACACCGACCACTTTTCAGTGGGTACCCCAGGCCGTGTCGACACAGTCCACGGCATTCACCCCATCGTTCGAAGGGCAGTCTACTTCCTTTTGAGCAAAACCTAGAGGGGCAGCCAGAGTCTCGTCTGGGCGCCCCTCAAGGGGAAGGGGATTCAGGGGTGGTCGTGGTCAGGGAGGCAAGACCTCGGGACAGCAGTCCAAGCGGGATGATATCCGTAGGAGGGAGACTTCTGAAATTTCGGGATCGGTGGACCTTCGATCCCTGGGCCCACAGCCTACTCAAGAATGGACTGAGCTGGAGCTGGTACAGCACTCCACCCCAGGGCCTTCGGGTTTTCCAACACTCTACCCCCGTTCTGGAGGAGTGAGTTCAAGAACTGTTGGAGGAAAATGTGATCCGAAAGGTGAAGTCCATCAAATTCCAAGGGAGGCTGTTTTGTGTTCCCAAGAAAGACTCGGAATAGCTCAGAGTCATTCTGGACTTGTCGCCACTCAACAAGTTCATAGTGAATTGCAAATTCAAGATGCTAACACTGCAACACATAAGGACCTTACTGCCCAAGAGGGCATATTCCGTCTCTATAGACTTGTCAGACGCCTATTGGCACATTCCAATCAACCGTCGACTCTCCCCCTACCTAGGGTTCAGGCTACAACGAAGACTATAAGACTATACGCCTTCAGAGCCATGCCATTCGGGCTAAACATAGCCCCAAGGATTTTTACGAAGCTTGCGAGCGTAGCTCTCAAACAATTACGCCAAAAGGGAATTCAGGTAGTAGCCTACCTGGACGACTGGTTGGTGTGGGCAGCATCCGAGACAGAATGCTTGCAAGCTTCCAGTCAAGTGATCTAGTTCCTACAGTACCTAGGTTTCAAGATCAACAGATAAAAGTCTCGACTTTCTCCATCTCAAAAGTTCCAGTGGCTGGGAATCCACTGGGACCTTTTGTCACACCGTTTCTCCATCCCGGCGAAGAAAAGGAAGGAGATAGCGGGTTCTGTCAAGAGACTTCTAGATTCCGAAAGGATATCAAGACGTGAACAAGAGAGGGTACTGAGCTCTCTCCAGTTTGCTTCGGTGACAGACCCAGTGCTAAGAGCACAGATAATGGATGCAACCGGAGTTTGGAGAAGTTTTGCATCAATCGTGAGAAGAGATCTGAGAAGACCAGTTCCGCTTCGGCTACGTACTCTTCTCAGGCCTTGGTCCCAAGCCAGATTTCTAAAGAAGTCGGTTCTTCTTCAGCCACCTCCCCCGTCGGTGACGATTCACTCAGACGCCTCGAAGGAGGGATGGGGAGGTCACTCTCATCGGAAAAAAGTCCAGGGGACTTGGTCCAAGCTATTCAAGACTTTTCACATAAACTTTCTAGAAGCTATGGCAGTGCTCCTTACCTTAAAGAAAGTCTCCCCGCGTCACTCGATCCACATAAGGTTGGTGATGGACAGCGAGGTAGTTGTGAGATGCTTCAATCAACAAGGATCGAGGTCACCACCTCTCAACCAGGTGATGTTGGCCATCTTCCGATTGGCGGAAAAGAAGAAGTGGTACCTGTCGGCAGTTCACCTTCAAGGAGTCCGCAATGTGACAGTGGACGCTCTATCCAGGTTCACACCGATAGAGTTGGAATGGTCCTTAGATGCAGGATCATTCTCCTTCATTCTGAATCAAGTCCCAGAACTGCAGATAGACCTCTTTGCGACGAAAGACAACAAGAAGTTGCCCCTGTACGTGTCCCCGTACGAGGACTCCTTAGCGGAAGCAGGGGACGTGATGTCCCTCAACTGGAACAGAGGGTCCAGGATTTATCTATTCCCTCCTCACAACCTTCTGTTGAGGGTCCTCAACAAACTGAGATCCTTCAAAGGGGTAGCGGATATAGTAGCCCACAAGTGGCCGAACAGCGTGTGGTTCCCCCTGGCATTGGAACTACAGCTGAAGTTTGTACCGCTACCAGATCCAGTTCTGACCCAGCGAGTCCAGAATTCGACTGTCTGCGCTTCATTACAGAAAACCCGGACCCTGCAGCTCAGGATTTTCTCTCCCTAGCGGTGAGAAAGCGTTTCGGGATTTCGAAAGCCAGCATAGACTTCCTAGAGGAATATAAGTGCAAATCTACTAGAAGGCAATATGAGTCATCTTGGAGAAAATGGGTGGCCTTTGTCAAGGCGAAGAATCCGCAGGAGATCTCGACAGACTTCTGCTTAGCTTTCTTCATCCACCTCCATGGTCAAGGATTGGCAGCTAACACGATTTCAACGTGTAAGTCTGCTTTGACAAGACCCATTCTATATGCCTTCCAGGTCGACCTAGGTAACGAGTTCTTTAATAAAGTTCCGAAAGCCTGCGCTAGGCTAAGACTTTCAGCACCTCCAAAGGCCATTTCATGGTCTTTAGACAAAGTTCTTCATTTCGCTTCTCTGTTGTGCAATGAAGAATGTGCGTTAAAGGATTTGACACAAAAAGTTATTTTCCTATTTGCACTCGCGTCCGGGGCCAGGGTTAGTGAGATTGTAGCCCTCTCGAGAGAGGCAGGTCGGGTTCAGTTCCTGGATGGGGGAGAACTGAACCTGTTTCCGGATCCTACGTTTCTCGCCAAGAATGAGTTACCCACCAACAGGTGGGGTCCCTGGAGAATCTGCCCTCTGAAAGAAGATGCATCTCTATGTCCAGTAGAATGCCTAAAGGTCTATCTTCATAGAACTTCAGACTTCAAGGGTGGTCAACTATTCAGGGGAGAAACATCAGGCTCAAATTTATCTCTGAATCAACTCAGAGCGAAAATCACATATTTTATTCGCAGAGCGGATCCTGACAGTACACCCGCAGGTCATGATCCGAGGAAAGTTGCCTCATCCTTAAATTTCTTTAATTGTATGGATTTTGAACATCTCCGTTCATACACTGGCTGGAAGTCTTCCAGAGTGTTCTTTCGCCACTATGCGAAGCAAGTAGAGGAACTAAAGAGATCTATGGTAGCAGTGGGTCGCGTCGTTAACCCTACTGTTTAACTCTGCGAGGAACAGTGGTTTTAATTGGGACGATTAATTCCAGGGTGAGTGTGTAGTTACATACCGTACTACAAACTATGTGAGGGCACTGAGTTGCCCATGTAGACTGTTCCATTTCCAAAGGTGAACCTAGCATAAGTGCGGACATGTGTGCCGAGCGTTTCTAACGCTAATGTCATTGATTTGTAATACAGACTTTTATGACTTTGATACCTCGGTATCTTAAAAGTGGCATTTAATGTGTTTTCTTTCAGATAAACAGTTCTGTTTACTATCATACTTATGCTTAAAGTTTTGGGTTATCCTTTTCTTATATATATATATATATATATATATATATATATATATATATATATATATATATATATATATATATATATATATATATATATATATATATATATATATATATATATATATATATATATATATATATATATATATATATATATATATATATATATATATATATATATAATTGTGGTTAACATGTCAGTTTATTGTCTGTCAATGAACTTGTTCTTGAGAACCTTGCGTCTCCTTCACCTGTGTCAATTTATTGGTATAATTGAGCATTCATTCTATGTACCTTATCTGGGATAATTCTAATAGAATTGTTCCTTTAAGCAAGCTATGTTGCATTGGTTTATGCTTTCCCTTAACGGGAAGACCCCGTCCCATAAGGGGACGATGGCGGTTTTACTAGTTTCCTCCTATGCGGATATAAACCTTTGTCCAATACAAGTATTGTGTGGAGAACTGGTCGATATTTCATATTGACGCAGTGGTTCTTTACAAACTATGCTTCACTTAATATAGGGCGAGACCACTATATTAGCTTGCCTGGTATTCATACATAGGTATATGTACTCTTCGAGACTTTTCCAGAGTCTAGTAGGACTCTTCCCTGTAGGGGGCAGGAAGCTCTAACATGGTTTATAGTTAGTTGAAAAGATGTATAACGGTAACATCTTAGGTCTCTAGGTCTAGTCGACCGGGAAAAATTACATCTGGGGAGTACGGCACGTTCTGAGAATCCACAGATACAGTAATTCTCTGGTATACTTCCATCAGGGCGACATGGCTTGAGCCCAAAAAACGGATTTTGAGCGAAGCGAAAAATCTATTTTTGGGTGAGATAGCCATGTCGTCCTGATGGACCCGCCCTTGCCTTTCTAAGAAAGGGCTGTAGGACCCCTCCCTACATACAGTATCTGTAGCACCTCGTGTACGCTACAAGGAATCAGGCACGCTTACGAATCGGGAGATAGGGAGCCTTGGGAGCGGCTCCCCCTTTTTCTTTCCCGAATTCGTTTCTTGCCAACTGCCCCCTGCGAGATGAAATCTCTGTTCGGGATGCAGATTGCCATGTGGCGTGTCAAGAATACGTCCTCTGATATGTCGCGATATCCCTTTCAGGAGGGATATTCGCTCCAGGAGTTAGAATTCTGGTACCTTAAGGTAAATTCTCTGGGAATATCGCCGTAGTTGTAATATACCCTAGGAAGCTACCCTATAGGAACTTCCATCAGGACGACATGGCCATCTCACCCAAAAATAGATTTTTCGCT
>NC_090736.1:111092859-111097859 GCF_036898095.1 Palaemon carinicauda
ATGTAGAGGATTAGATTCGACGAATCGCTGGGGAGGAGAATTTGCTTTGGTTGAAGGTGATAGCAGAACGAGAAGAAAGAGAGAGAAGGTGGGAAGAAGAAGAGAGAGAAGAAGCACAATGTGCAAGGTAAATGGAAGCAAGACGAAAAGAAGACGCGAAGAAGACAAAGATATTGCAAGAATGTCAGGTTAATGGAATACAGGAGAATATAGGAATAAAAAGAAATGGAAGAAATGAGCCATGTGCAGGAGTTGGAGCTGTTGAACACCCGTGCATAGTTGACAACGTAGACAGAGGCGACTCCGGCAAGGCATTAACCCATGTTTGATGTGTCAGGGGCCTAGATGTTGACTCAAAGGTTCAGAGAAGGGGACCCTGATGAGTTCTTCGATCATTTTGAAACTTTCTCATAGACGATGAAGGGGCTAGATGATAAATGGTCTGTTTTATTGCAGAGTGTGCTCTTTTGGAAAGGCTGCATTGGTTACTCATCCTCATCTTAGGACCAGAGGAAGGAGAGTCAAAAAGTGAAAAGGAGCGTGCTGCAAGTCTATCATATGCCCCTGGATATTATAATGAAAGATTTTGAAGTTTGAGGAAGGACGAGAAAATGACTCTCCTGGATTACGGTTATAAGGTACGATGTTTTAAGAGACAGACAGAGCCTGCTAACGTGAGGGAGATGGTTGATTAAGAAGAATTAATAATACCAGAATAGTATATACGATAAATTCCTGAACATATTCGAATGTACTTTAGAGAGAGAGAGAGAGAGAGAGAGAGAGAGAGAGAGAGAGAGAGAGAGAGAGAGAGGTGAAGAAAGTTGGTAAAGCTGCTTGGCAGAGTGAATATTAAGATATTATCAGTCGTAAACCCTCCTCGGGCATGAAGTTACAACCGTATTTGCCAAACCTGGGAAACCAGTTTAGTAATATCTAAGTTAATAAGTTTAGCAGTTACAGCAGAAGTTCTTGAGTAGAATACAATAGTACCACAGCAACAATAGTCAAATCTTCTTCCTTCAAGTATCGTGAAAGACTTGCTGAAGGTTGATACTGTCTCTATTTTAAGTGTGGCAAGAGAGGCCATATCAGTAAGGAATGTTTGTCAAACCAAATGAAAGCAATCGTCAAAGTGATGAAAGATAATTCCATGTCACAGAATGTGAAGACTAAGAAGTAATCAAGAAAGAACAGAGAGGAAAAGAAAACAAGATAACGTTTACACGACAATGAAGATAAACCCAAACAGCGTGGATGCATTTAAAACTTATATCTATGTAGGTATAGTGTGGTGGTACAATGAGTACACCCTTTGGTGGATCAGTCTCTCACAGGAGACTACGGTTATTTTTAAGTGATTAGAAGTTGAGGAGGTTACCGCTTTTTGCCACTTGAAAATGTAATGCGAAATGGTGACAGGTAATTTTGATTTTTGGGTAAAGGATTCATTGACCGTCGGAGGATTTGACGTCCTACTATATTGTGACGAAGGAGGGAGAAGGGTTGTGAACTCAAAGGCAGATTGGAAACGACTGAGTTATATATTAAGGAACACTCTTCTTTATATACAAAACGGCAAGGCAACAGGACATGTCATGTTCGAGGGACAGACAAGTTCAGAGCAAAACCGGAGACATGATCATTCAGGTTCTTTTTAGTGCGAGGGAAGAGCGCAGATACAAGCATAATATATACAATAGGAATTATGTACAATTGTGTGACACACGGTTGGTACATGGCTCCCCCTCTAAAAATGACATACTGAACATGTTAAATAGGTGCCCTGAATCTGGAGAGGTAATAGTAACAACTGCGCCGATGAGCAGCAGTGAGTGGCTGTAGAAGTCGTTGGTTGGGGTGCGAGCGAGTGGTGGATGATGGGTGGCTGTTGCCGCTCCGGCTTGTCATGGGGTAGGCGAGTGTGTCCTACGGCATTCATAGGCGTGTCCTACGGCATTCATAGGCGTGTGTGTCCTACGGCATTCATAGGCGTACGGCGTTCATAGGCGTGTATGTCCTACGGCATCCATAGGCATGTATGTCCTACAGCATTCACGTCAGCTTCGGTTGAAGTTGAATAGGTGTCCTTTTCGTCACGAGTGGAGGCGTTGACGGAGGTTTTGAAGGTCATGAAGTGGCTGTCCATAAGGGCACGAAGTAGGTTCACCTCACGAGGAGAGCTGTCTGCGACAGGTTGCCGGCGAGTGATACTGGTCATTTTCTCGAGGGTGAGCGAAGCCCTTTGGTCCCCCAACGGTTGTTGAGAGAGCTGAAAAGGCGTTGCTATACGGGCGGCTGGCGACGACGAGTACTGCTGCAGAATGTATGCGTTGACGGCGTCATAGTAACGGTGAGAGGTGGAGGGGGGGGGGGGGGAGGCGGGAGGAGCGAGTCACTCCAGGGTCACCAATGTGACGAAGGAGGGAGAAGGGTTGTGAACTCAAAGGCAGATTAGCATGTTCGAGGGACAGACAAGTTCAGAGCAAAACCGGAGACATGATCATTCAGGTTCTTTTTAGTGCGAGGGAAGAGCGCAGATACAAGCATAATATATACAATAGGAATTATGTACAATTGTGTGACACACGGTTGGTACAATATAATGAGGTTGGTGGAGCGCCATTTGGGTCTTGTTTCATTGTAAGGGAGAAACCATTGAAGCATAGTCCGACGACAGAACTCGAGAAGGATTACCCGTATCTGTGTCATTGTTTTGTGACGACCAGGAGTATGACGAAGAAAGTGGCTTCTGAAGAAGAAAAAGAAATCAAAGGACTGATGAACATGAAGGATGTCTTTTCTGAAGAACAAGATTCTCTTGATGGTATGCAAAAGGACAACTCTCGAGAAAGCCCAAGCAAATAAGAAGGAACTACAAGTGATCAAAAAGATAAAGAAAAAAAAACGTTCCTCGAAAAAATTGAAAATTGAAAGTTAGAAGTAGGACAAGTGTGTAAAAAAAGACTTTTAGTATTACAATGGAAGGATGCAACATAACAGACTTATTGTAGTGTGTGGTGGACGAGATAGAGGGACAGTCTCCAAACTGTTATTATCTGAAGGATGGGTTGCTTATGAGGAGGTATAAACCGAGAAAATGCAAAATGTGGGATACAGTATATTGTCAGATAAAAATTCAAATTCCCGCACCATTAAAAAGACAGGTGATCATGGTATAGCAAGCAGCGGGAATTATTGGGATAAGTAAGATGACGGAGAAGATTATTAAACATTTTTTCTGGCCGGGCATGCATAAGGAAGTGAACTATTTTTACCGTGCATGTCACGTATGTCAAATGGCTGGAAAGCAGAATGATTATATTAAGAAAGCTCAATAACACCTGCTAGAAATGCGAGGAGAACCCCTCAGCAAGGTAATGATCAACAATTTAGGACCAATAACGAAAAAAGGTCCCGAACATATGCTAACGTAAGATGTGTCTATTGACGAGATACCCAGAACCCATACACGTCAGGAACATCAGTGCCAAAATAATCGCCGATAAATTACTAGACTATTTCACCAAGTTTGGTCTACCGGATATGATTCAAAGTGACCGAGAAACAAATTTCAAGTCAAAATTATTTCAGGATGTAATGAAACTGTTGGATGTGAAACAACAAATATCAACTGCTTATCATCCGGAGACCCAAGGTGCATTAGAGAGGTTTCATCAAACGTGGAAAAGTATGTTTATGGAGTTCTGCAACGAAATGGGGAATGGATGGGACATGAGACTACCGTTGATGTTGTTTGAGGTACATAATGCTTATCAAGAAAACATTGGATGTAAAAACGAATGAAATGATATCTGGACTAGAAATACGAAGACTGATTAAAATGTTAGCAAAAAAAAAGGAAGGACCAAGAAGAAACGGATGGAGAATATGTCAATATTTTGAGAAAATGATCGGCGAGATAAGGAAATTTTCTCTAGAAAACCTTAAGAGGACTCAAGAAAAAATAAAAAAAAAGTTCGATATGAAAAGGGAATTTGGAAAGGCAACAGTTCAGTACTTGGGATTCAATGTAGGACAAGGACTAATTGCTGCGGTGTTCGCTAACGTCGATGGAATCAGAAAAAGATCACCCCCGACAACAAAGAATCAATTACAACACTTTTTAGGGATGGCAGGATTTTAAAGACGTTTTTGCAAGAAGTTTTTGGCTGTAGTCGCTCTCTTGATGGATTTGAGTAGCCCGAAAAAAAATTTTGTATGGACCTGAGAATGCCGGAAGTCCTTCGACAGAATAAAAGCCCAATAAGCTTTGAAACCGATACTGTGAGCACCTGATTTCAACAAGAAACTCCTTATCCAAGTGGATGCTTCGGGTAACAAGATTGAAGCTGTCTTATCGCAAGAAGACCTTAAAGAACTCCTCTCTACTGTTTGTTCTATGTCGTGGAAGCTAAAAAAACATCAGCGAGCCTACTCGACAGTTGAAAAGGAACTACTAGCGTTAGTCACAGCAATAAACATGTTCGAGGTCTATGTGAGTCGATCAAAAAATGAAGAGATTACAGTGTATTCGGACCATAATCTTTTAACTTCTGTGAATAATATGATAAAAAATAATCTAAGGTTAATTAGGTGGTTATCATGTTTGCCACGGTATTTCATTATTGTGAAGTATATATATAACGTGGTTGCAGATTATTTATCTCGGGCTGCATTGATGGATCCAGGTCCAGAATAAATCATTTTCATAGGGGGAGCTTTCTTAAAAACCTTATTTAGTGTAGAGTAAATGCAGTTGTATATCAATTATTTTGTTTATAATTTATTTGTGTATTGAAAGGTTAGGCAGCTCTTAAGATGAGTTTCTCTCATGTAGACGTAAGTTTATTATGTAAACTATATAACCCATCCATCGTTAATTTTATTGTATTTTTTTATTGAAGTCAGCATATGTAAATTTACATTACTTTTAAATTTACATTACTTTTAAGAACTTCATTTTTATTTCACGTCATTTTGTTACAAAGTCGTACATA
>NC_090736.1:111109732-111112232 GCF_036898095.1 Palaemon carinicauda
ATGTTAAAGAACCCAAGGAAATCGTGCACTTGTTTTATATTAGATACAAATTGTTGTCCAAGTTATATGTTTGGCCGCAAAGGCTTTGATATACCCTTGCCTGGAACAGGTTAAGCAAGTTAGAGAACAAAGTCGGATATCCTATTCCTTTTATCCTTTTCATGCTTTTGCAAGTATGGGAAAAGTTAAAAAGGAACTAATGGTTTTATTGTAAGAGCTCATAAATGCCATTTTTTTCCATGAAGTGTCCATAAAAATGCTGAAATTCTTCTTCATAAGAGGGTTTACATTGCATTTTATTTTTATTTTTTGTTTTTTGCTAAGCGTCAGAAATAGAAATATCTTAAAGAAATATGAAGTCTCTTCAAAACGTAGTTATCTCCTTCATTGATTCACTTCTGATTTTCATTTAGTCATCCAAAGAGAGGGGTTGCATTAGAGTCATCATGGGTCTTGCCTTTCCAACTGAGGCACATGGAGGATGTACTGCAGGTCTGGGACTCTACGTTCTCTCGTTGATTTTCTGCCAAGGCTTTGTAATCCATTTCCAGGTTAACAGTGGCCAATTAGTTTCTATGAAGGGCGTCAGCAACAGAATGAGGTTTAGGAAGGGTGTGTTAATGACACATTTGTATTCAGAAATGGCAGAGATGTCAGCGCTAATGGATAAAAGGCTTTGGACTGTCGAGTGGAGGCATGTACGAGATGCACGTGGTTAGTGCAAATGATGATATCTGACACTACTTAGAGGGACCACTTTAAAAATACTTATATGGCACCTCTAAGTAGTTTTAGATGTAAGACCCAGTTACTAGCTTGCGGTTAGAGTAGGATTAGTAAGATTTTGTATATGATTTTTTTTTCTGAAGAAGGCCATTGGGCTGGAATATTTATTGATAGATATTATGAGTACCACCATTGCAACTAACACACTAGTTTCGGCGAAAAACAGATGTGGTGTAGTTGACACATGAACAGTGAGAGCAATAGCAGTTGATAGGGCTCTCTATGTTTTGAAGAAGCCTGCCCCACCCATAATTCATGTCTTTTGGCTTACCCTTTCGGACACTGTAAAGGGTGTAAGGAACTACAAGTGGGCAAGAGGATAAAGAAAGAAAAACGTTCCTCGAAAAAATTGAAAATTGAAAGTTAGAAGTAGGACAAGTGTGTAAAAAAAGACTTTTAGTATTACAACAGAAGGATGCAATATAACAGACTTATTGTAGTGTGTGGTGGACGAGACAGAGGCACAGTCTCCAAACTGTTATTATCTTAAGGATGGGTTGCTTATGAGGAAGTATAAACCCTCCGATATCTGAGGAAACGCAAAATGTGGGATACAGTATATTGTCAGATAAAAATTCCCGCACCATTAAGAAGACAGGTGATCATGGTAAAGCAAGCAGCGGGAATTATTGGGATAAGTAAGATGACGGAGAAGATTATTAAAAAAAATTTCTGGCCGGGCATGCATAAGGACGTGAACTATTTTTACCGTGCATGCCACGTATGTCAAATGGCTGGAAAGCGGAAGGATTATATTAAGAAAGCTCCATAACACCTGCTAGAAATACGAGGAGAACCCTTCAGCAAGGTAATGATCAACAATTTAGGACCAATAACGAAAAAAGGTCCCGGACATATGCTAACGTAAGATGTGTTATTAACGAGATACCCAGAACCCATACACGTCAGGAACATCAGTGCAAAATAATCGCCGATAAATTACTAGACTATTTCACCAAGTTTGGTCTACCGGATATGATTCAAAGTGACCGATAAACGAATTTCAAGTCAAAATTATTTCAGGATGTAATGAAACTGTTGGATGAGAAACAACAAATATCAACTGCTTATAATCCGGAGACCCAAGGTGCATCAGAGAGGTTTCATCTAACGTGGAAAAGTATGTTAATGGAGTTCTGCAACGAAACGGAGAATGGATGGGACATCAGACTACCGTTGATGTTGTTTGAGGTACGTAATGCTTATCAAGAAAGCATTGGATGTAAAAACGAATGAAATGATATTTAGACTAGAAATACGAGGACTGATTAAAATGTTAGCAAAAAAAAGGAAGGACCAAGAAGAAACTGGATGGAAAATATGTCAAGATTTTGAGGAAAATGATCAGCAAGATAAGGAAATTTTCTCTAGAAAACCTTAAGAGGACTCAAGAAAAAATAAAGAAAAAGTTCGATATGAAAAGGGAATTTGGAGAGGCAACAGTTCAGTACTTGGGATTCAATGTAGGACGAGGACTAATCGCTGCGGTGTTCGCTAACGTCGATGGAATCAGAAAAGGATCACCCCCAACAACAAAGAATCAATTACAACACTTTTTAGGGATGGCAGGATTTTAAAGACGTTTTTGCAAAAACTTTTTGGCTGTAGTTGCTCTCTTGATGGATTTGACTAGCCCGAAAAAAATTTGTATGGACCTGAGAGTACCAGAAATCCTTCGACAGGATAAAGGCCCAATAAGCTTCGAAACCGATAC
>NC_090736.1:111119732-111127232 GCF_036898095.1 Palaemon carinicauda
AGTAAATGTATCATTTAGTACAAGATCTCCGCCATACGATATTATGTTTGTCGCGGCCTCCACCATTCTTCTTCCTCGAGTGAGATCAACTAGAAACTAGATAGGATTTATGAGTTCCTTGTAAACAATGGCTACTCAAACAGCAAGGTCAACAAAGAATCCAAAAGTTTTAAGGATAAATATTACGAGACTAAGCCCAAAACCGAAAGGTAGTACTAAAAAAGTCAACATGTTCTACAAGGGTATTATGCACAAGCAAAATCAGCAAAACAAGAAGGCTTTTATTATTATTATTATTATTATTATTATTATTATTATTATTATTATTATTATTATTATTAATTGCAAAGGTTCAACCCTAGTTGTAAAAGCAGTTTGCTATAAGCCCAGGGTCTCCAACAGGGAAAATAGCCCAGTGAAGAAAGGAAACCAGAAAAAAATTTAATATTCTAAGAACTGTATTATAAAAATGAATTCATCACATATAAACTATAAGTACTTTAACAAAACAAGAGGAAGAGAAATAAGATAGAATATTGTGCCAGAGTGTACCCTCAAGCAAGAGAATTCTAACCCAAGATAGCGGAAGGCTATGGTATAGAGGCTATGGCACTACATAAGACTAGAGAACAATGGTTTATCAAGGAAAGTAGCCACTGAACAGAGTACAGTAGTTAACCTCTTGAGAGAAGAAGAATTGTTTGGAAATCTCTACGTTGCTAGGTGTATGAGGACATAGGAGATTATATAAAGAATTGCCCAGACTAATCAGTATCTGTCTAGGCAAGGGGAAAATGAACTGTTATTAAACAAAAGGATCCAATGTAGTACTGTCTTGCCAGTCAAAGGACCTCAAACTTTCTATCGGTACTATCTCAACGGGTGGCTGGGGCTATAATGATGATTATCATCAGATGCAATGTCACGACCACTCAAGTGGATGTCAAGATTAACCTGATGATTTATTATAAAACCGCCAGAACAAGATCCCTCATCATAAAGACTAATCCAGCCCTTCACATGCAAGGCCTTCTGAAGAAGTCCATTATCGTCTCTCCCTACCAATGCACTCTCTGTTGATGCCGCAGCTGTTATATTGGGAAGAGGACATTGCATCGTTTGTTATGTTTTTCCTTCCCCATTCTACTAGGAGATATTCAGATCCACAAACTAATAGTGCACAACAACAGTATCAAGAATGAGAACACCATCACGAATACTACAATCATCAGTAATGCCCAGACAGCAAAAGCACTACCCAAAAGATGTTCCTCCTTCCCTCCTGTCATAGGAACATAAATCAACCTCTCGCCAACATTCACGAGTCTGACAAAGATCAGCATACCAACAGCCTGCCTGTAACTGAGATTCTCCTGGCGACCCGCATCAGCCAATTTGCAAGCAGCTACGGCCCTGGTATCAGAGAAGCAGAACAACATGCGTGACATCAAGGTCCGCTCAAGCAGCATATTATCCAATCAGCGCTTAGTACTAGGAACCTTGCTCAAATCTACTGTGATCATGCCTAACTCCGAAAACTCTGAAATTAGCAGTAGCTTTATCATGAGGGATCCAATGCCAGTGAGTGCCTCAGCCAATGGGAGAGCAGCTCCATCACAGAGTCTATACGGCTCCCAATCAGGAGGAACAATCGGTGATCAGCGACTGATTTGACTACCTCACACACCACTATAAATCTAGCTTGACATGTCTGCTATCAACCAATTCTCCAATAGCCCCTTATGGATCACTAAGCCGATCTATATCAACAGCAAATCTAAAATTGTTAAGGTATTCCCCCTTGCAGATAATTTGTATATTTTTTCAACGTAAATCCTTAATAACTTCTGGGAATGCTCGGAATGATTTAAGAGATGGACAATTTCCCTTTAAAACTTTAAATATATATGTATATATATATATATATATATATATATATATATATATATATATATATATATATATATATATATATATATATATATATATATATATGTATATATATATATATATATATATATATATATATATATATATATATATATATATATATATATATATATATATACATACATATATATATATATATATATATATACATACATATATATATATATATATATATATATATATATATATATATATATATATATATATATATATATATATATATATACTGTACACACACGCATATATATATATATATATATATATATATATATATATATATATATATATATATATATATATATAGATAGATAGATAGATAGATAGATAGATAGATAGAGAGAGAGATAGATCGATAGATAGATAGATAGAAAGAAAGATATATATATATATATATATATATATATATATATATATATATATATATTTGTGTGTATATATATATATATATATATATATATATATATATATATATATATATATATATATATTGTATATATATACAGTACATATATATATATATATATATATATATATATATATATATATATATATATATATATATATATATATATATATATATATATATATATATATGTGTGTGTGTGTGTGTGTGTGTGTGTGTGTGTGTGTGTGTGTATTATTATATGATGATGGCTCCTGCGTCTGGGCACCAATAATATATTAGAAAAGGGCTCATGTTTGTGAACCAAACATCTAATAAGATATATATATTACGACTGGCAAGCTATATAACCTCTCGAAGTTCAAACACACCTATTTGGTCTTACATTTAATCTGTTACACTTGAAAAATTATTACTAACCTAACTATTAGACAATTATACAACTTCCAGATACCAAAACTGGCTAATTATCAGTACGAATATTCAAACAACTCTGACATCTGTTCACAATAGGATACGATTGAGTATGAATTAAACATGGCTGATGGAAATAATATTCACTTCACAAAAATAAATATGATTTAATGGAATTAAAAAAAAGAACTTTACAAAGAATTTACATAAAACAAATAAATCATTCAAAATATTAATATTAAATATTGAATATTAAAAAAAAGGACTCATCTGAAAATTATATGATCCCTTTACTTGAAAATCAAATGGGAATAAAACCTTACTCTTAGACAGAAGTAATAATACAATGAAAATTATATAATTACTGTTTCACTTGAAATTAAAACTGAATAGAAATATTCAAGTTTGATATTTAATAAAAATAGATAACCAGATCACAATACAAATTTTTTTTCGTGTTATTACTGGGACATTTACAAAGACTTTACATAATGCCAACATTCTACAGAACACCCTGCATTTAAAGTCACCTGCCAAATTTATAGCAACATTATAACTCATAACACACGATATTTGCTTGGGCACAAAATCACTTTGGGGAAGACACACAATAGGTACTGAAACATTTAAAACAATACTCTGAGCTGCGTATCAGCCTATGCAACTCTTGGGTCGCCTTATACAAGATACTTAGCTATTCCCAGAAGCTTCCAGGAGAGTGAGTTCTGGAAGCATTGGGGCTGGGCTAAGATGTCAGAGTTACCAATTATCAGTCTCTTGATCACGTATCCATGCAGCACGAGACAAACTCTCTATGTCAGCTAGCTCCGCCCACCTTTTGTCCCCGAAATAAAAAAAAAATTAAAAGATAACATCTATCACTAGGTTTTTCTGAAAATTTCCAAAGGACATGGCATATTGCATTTTCTCTCACAAAAAATGATGTAATTCCTCCAAAAAAAAAATATAGAAGAACATTACATGAGCCCTTGTTCCTATCTTGAGTGGTAACAAAACACTCAAAGTTCTTAAAAATAACGTAAATTTACATATACTGACTTCGAAAAATAAAATAAAAATAAAATTAAATTTATGATTTATTTCATTTGTGTGTTAATCTTAAATGTTATTTAGTGCTAAGAATAATTTCTAATCTATTTGAATTTTGCTGTTAGTTCAAAGGCTACCTATTGCAAGAAGGCTATTTTTTATTCATGTCATTTTACTTTTTCGACAAAGGCTCTGCTCACAAACTAAAGTGTTTTTCATTCTATAGCCTAACTAATTTTGATAATTTAGACAGAGTAATATTGGGTAAACTTTGTGAATAGAAGCATAAGATAGGTTAAGGTGATCATTAATTTTGAGCAATCTCCTTTTCCTAGGTTACATGCATTTTACATAAAGGTTTTTAGAGCAAAAATCCGTGCCGATGAAGTAAACAATTGATCTTATCCCTTACTAAAGTCAGGTTTATATGCATGCTTTAATACCATTACCCTATACAGTACTGTACTTGCTCATGATCTAACATTAGTGTTTATTCTATATATATTGTTTAGCTCTATCATTTGGTGTTTTGATTTATGTCGATAGGCGTAACGCCTGAACATTGAGGTATTATTGGAAATGATAAAGCCAATGTCGAGCAATCCCGTGAAATAAATAGTTTGACTAACTGTACCACTGCAGCTTTCCGATCTCTGGAATGCTCCAGGTTAGGATTCATATGCTAGTACCATCAATATCATAGTTTATCCTCTCTCTCTCTCTCTCTCTCTCTCTCTCTCTCTCTCTCTCTCTCTCTCTCTCTCTCTCTCTCTCTCTCTCTCTCTCTCTAGGATGATAGGGAATCAATTTTACCGATGTCAACACAAAAACACGCACACATACGCACACACAAGCACACACACACTTTGTGACACGTGCACATAAACACACTTATAGATTTGTATATATATATATATATATATATATATATATATATATATATATATATATATATATATATATTTATATATATATATATATATATATATATATATATATATATATATATATATATATGATTATATAAATAAATATATGTATATGCATATTTATATATACTATATATATGTATATATATATATATATATATATATATATATATATATATATATATATATATATATATATATATATATATATATATATATATATATACATATTTATATATACTATATATACATATTTATATATACTATATATATATATATATATATATATATATATATATATATATATATATATATATATATATATATATATATATATATATATAAATATGTATATCCATATTTATATATACTATATATATATATATATATATATATATATATATATATATATATATATATATATATATATATATATATATATATATATATATATATATATATATATATATGCTTTTATAGTTTTAACACCTATCTTATAAAAAGAAACTTAGTACATAGGTATGAAAAAGCCCAAAAAAGCAGGAAATATAAAACTTTGATGGACTTCATATTTATTATACAAGGCAATTTTTTACAATCTTCTAACGTCTTTATTACGCCAAGAATTAATTCATCATTACTTGAGAGCATGAGCGTTTGGTAGTACTTCGTTGGTTAATATGTAAAGAATATCTTGTCTTGAACCAAAATTTTCTCTTTGCAAGTAATCCTTTGATTAATTTCAAATTCTAAACTAGAATTCTCATATAGTAGCAGGTCACCTATTATATTTCCAATAACCTCTTATTTTCTTGTGATATTCTAACTCTTTCTAAATCTAAGTCTCCTACTAGACAACTGGAACAAAATATTGGCTGTGTTCTATATGATCCATCGGCTAAAGTATTTATCCTTATAGTAATGTATCTAATTTCTAAGTGAACTCCATTTCATTAAGGAACCAATGATATAATTCTTTAATTATTGATAAAAGCCCTTCGTTTGGGATATCACAAACAGTCTCTTGATCAGTAATTACTTTAAATCTCAGTCTAAACATGATATGCTTAAACTTTTCAAGGCCAAATAAATAGATAAACTGTCCTTGGTTGTGTTTTAGTTATTTAAAAATAGTGTTATAGTACACTACTGTCATTCTGCTTTTATTTTTCAGTAATAGAATATTTCTTTATTATATTTGAGGCGTCACATATTAAATAAAAATCCTTGGTAAAAATCATGTTAAACTCAAGTATGATCAATAATTAATTTCTCTAATAACTTTTAAAAGCCTTTTTTCTTTTTTTTATTTTACAATCGCACAAAACTTCTTTCTTGGTTAATTATTTTAAGGGCTTGGCTATGGTAGAAAAACGCTCCAAAATTAGTAAGGTCCTATTAATAATAGAAATCATATTACATCTTTAAAATCTTTGTAAAGAAAGATATTCCACAATAACCCCTTTATGCGTAGCCTATCTATCATGTTTATTTACCTTTTTAAATCTAAGGCTTTGATATTTATTGATATTATTCTTTAATCATGCTCTCTTCCCTATTTCAAAGACTAGTTCTAACTTTTTAAAATGGATCTCTATATCCTTACTAAACATAGCAATATAACTTCATACGACTTACACATTGTCTGTGTCTCGTAAATCTGCAACAATAATCTGACAAAAGTCAAAGGAGGTGATGTGATCCCATTTATATCATTTAAAATTCAAAATATTTTTTATAAATGCTAAAAGACCTTAACAGGCTATATTTTTTTCGTCTCTGGCACTCGCCAATGTTAACAAAGTATCACTGTTCCTCAATAACTGAACCAATACCTCGTTTATTACTGGGATAGATATTCTATCAGGAACTGTATCCTAACTAAAATTTGATAATGTATTTTTAGTCAATAAGTTCTATGTTGAATTTTGATAATATTTCTTCATTACTAATCACACTTTATCTATTATGGGGCGTTGGCTGATAGGTAGTTTTGTAATTTATTACCAGAATATAACAAGTTTGACGCCGTCATTGTTATTTATTTAGTATTGCAACAATAACTAACCTATCGACTGAAATGACTATTCTCTGCCTACATTTATTTATCATTCTTATTATTTTTCCTTGTATTCTGGAATATCATCGTTATTTAACCATTTATCTGTGTTCCTTATTGTAAATTTTGTAACTTCTTCTAGTTTGATTACTTGACTTGTAATCCCTACGCTTGTGAAAAATGGATAACCCATCATTCAGATGAAGTATTTCATCGCAAAACTATCATTATTATTATTATTATTATTATTATTATTATTATTATTATTATTATTATTATTATTATTATTTGCTAAGCTACAACCCTAGTTGAAAAAGCAAGACGCTATAAGCCCAAGGGCCCCGACAGAGAAAATAGCCCAGTGAGGAAAGGAAACAAGGAATAAATAAAATATTTTAAGGACATTAACAATTTTAAAATAAATATCCCTTATAAAAACTATATAAACTTTAACAAAACAAGAGGAAGAGAAATAAGATACTCTATTGTGCCTTAGTGTACCCTGAAGCAAGAGAACTCTTACTCAAGACAGTAGAGGACCATGGTACAGAGTCGATGGCACTACCCAAGACTAGAGAACAGTGGTTTGATTTTAGAGTTCCCTTCTCCAAGAAGAGCTGCTTACCGTTGCTAAAGAGACTCTTTTACCCTTACCAAGAGGACAATAACCACTGGACAATTACAGTGCAGCAATT
>NC_090736.1:111137387-111142387 GCF_036898095.1 Palaemon carinicauda
GTTCTCTAGGACGTGTGACTGAGATTAAGATGAAAAAGAATAAAAGAAAAATAATTTTCAGTTAAGAAATCTCTAGTTAAAAAATCTCTAGCATATACATACTAAGGACAAACAGACAGCATTTTTTTTTTCTTTTTTCAGGATTTGAAATAGAAATTAAAAGAAGGAAAAGCATGTTATGGTTAGCTGCCGGTAAACATAAGGATACTATAAAATGGGAAATGCCACTTTCTCTAAAAAGAAAATATTTAATAAGATGGTACTACCAGTATTATTTTATGCATCCTAAACTTAGTCTTACCAAATCCTTAGGACATAAGCTGGTTACGAATCCAAGAGCTTTTGAAAGAATAATAGTGAGATTAAAACTAAGATAGAAAAAAGAGCGACATGGATGCGTAAGGTAATCAAAGTAAATGATATCGTAACATATAATGAGAATTGCCGATAATGGACGGACATCATCCGTAGACAGAGTAAGCTTCAATTTTTTAGATTTTGAAAATTAAGGCAATCCTATTCCTAGAGCGTAATCATGAACTTCGTCAGGGAGAGAAGATAAGTGGCGTTGGTGACATGGGTGGGAGTGTAAAAACTGCTTCCTTGCAAGGAAGAAGTTGGAGCATAAAAACAAATGTTTTCATAAAGGTATGAACGTTGTAATAGGAATTGAATTCAATGTCAAGGAAGATTAAAAATCTACATTTTTTTTTTGTGGCCGAATAAGCCTAAAAAATTAATCATAGTCACATTGTTTCAGAAAAGTATTCTAAATTATCATGAACTACGCCCGTTTAGACCTGTTTCGAATCTATCCTTCATTTAAAAACTGCTAAAATACGTAATTCTTGAATAACTAATTAATAACTTAGAAGAAATAGAAGCTTGCCAGACAGCCAGTCTGCATCTAGAAAGTTATACCCTACGGAGACAACTATCTTTTCTGATGTAAATGATATGAAGGAAAGGTTATATGAAAAAAAGAAATGTGGTATTTCAATATCACTTGATCTTAGTGCTACTTTTGATACCAGTTGTGCATGAAACTGCTACTAGATGATCTACATTTCATCAGTATTGAGGATCAGGCTTTTGAATACCTAAAAGACTACTTGATTGACAGAAATTAATGTGTAAATTGGAAACTTTTATTCTTTTTTTGAATCATTAAACAGAGGGGTACTTCTTATTATGTATCTTTACTTTTGATCTGTGGAAAATACTAAGGCATGAAGTGAAGTTCAATTCCTTTTAATTTTTTTTTTTTTTTTTTTTTTTTTTGCATATGACTCAGAATGATCCATAAATGATACACATGCCACTACTGCAACTCTAAACCAAATTCTTGCCAGTATTATGGAGTGGATGGCAATGAACGACTAAAAATTTATCAAAATAAAACTGAGCTCGATGTGGTTGAAAAAAAAAATAAACATCCCTAGACAGTTGGGTGATATTCAAATAAACAAAAATAACAACTCTGATCAAATACCTTGTAAAGTTCGTGTTTAGGATGTATCTCTTGACTGTAGCTAGTCTTTCAATGCCCAAATAAATAATGTAGTAAAATTTACAGGTTATCATCTTAGAAACAAAGTTATATAAAGAAGTACGTGGATGCAAATTTTAACAATAAGCTTGTGATAAACTGTCAATACCAGAGTGACTACTATAACTCTATCTACTGCAATTTACCAAATGTGTAACTTAAGAAATTATGAAAAAAAAAAATAAAAAGATGAGCAAGACTGAAATAAGGTGTCCCACTCCGAGAAAAGATCACTTCTATACAAATCAATCCACACTGGCTGTCTATTAAATAGAAAATTTAGCTTAAATTATGTACAATCACTCATCAAGTTATCAGAACCGAAAGTTTAAATGGTCGAAGAGAATTGCTACTTAATTTGCAGCCAATAAGTCGTGTCGACACAAGAATAGATACAGATGCCTTCAAATTATTGGATGGTAGATATGTGTCTACCGTTGGCTCTAGGGGCTTTAAATATGTGGCATTGATACTATACATAAAGCTCCTATTACACATATGACAGAATGAAGATTGTAAGTCTTTCAGGGGGAAACTTAAAACTTAATTGTTTTCTAAGAGCTTCGTTAATGCTTATTTAATAATAAACTAGCAATATGTTGTGTTAAATGTTGAATGCTTTCGAACAAACATGATAAAATTACTGTAGAGGTCCTGTAGAGAGCAGGGTTCCTCTGCTGTATAGGACTAGAAGAGCAGCCCTTAAAGTAAAGTAACTTAGTAAAGAAAACCCAATGTGAAGTTTTATGGGGGAGAAACCATTATCACCTATCAACAAAAAGGATGGATATCTCCCCTATATATTAGGAAATTCACGTATTCCCTGAATATTTTAGTGAAGACGTGTATTCCCTGTGACTGTCAGAGAATTCATAAAACCACCAACAATAGCAGGGAATGGACGAATTCCCTGAAAAAATAAGAGTAGGATATACATGAATTTGCTGACACATTAAATCTGCATCAGTTATTAAGAGAAGGTTAACACTGCCAGGACAAATCACATACTTTATTGAATTTATATAAAATTTACAAAATTGCACATATTTTCAGAAATATACGGGTTGTGACATCACTTGTTTATACAAGTCAAGTTGTTTGTCATCTACTCTCATTCAGTTGTTAATTTTTCAATCATTTGAATTGCATGATGCGACACCTCTTTGAACCCGCACAGTGGCATTCAAACATCCCTTGCTCTCCTGAGTTGGACTGTTGTATCAAAGCTTACTGAAGTGTCATAGTAGATGTCTGATCTGTATCTGACTCAAAAAGAAGTTTTTGTGAGCAAATATCAAACTGATTTATAGATTATTTTGATGCTAAGATTCTAGATTTAACAGATATTATGTACAAATTGTTTTCATCACAATTTAGTATTACACCTAAAATATTACGATAGTCACCTCACCCTCCATCTATAAGAGGTATCGGGATGATAACGTTGTCACCAATCTGTCCATGTGTTTTATCATTCGTTCTTACTGCACACCCATTGCCCGCTTAGCACAGCCTCTTTCACTAATAATCTTATCTTGACGCGTAGATAGAACACACTCTCCTAAATGTAGATATGGGGTTGCTGAGTCCCTTTATAGAGATCTAGCTAAAATTAGTACATGGTGCATATTATGAGGTATGAAGTCAAATCCTAACAAAACTCAAAGTATAATTGTAAGTAGGTCAAGGACTCTGACTCCTTAACATCTGGATCTCAGCATTGATAATGCTTCTTCAAAACAGTATGACTCTCTTAAAATTCTAGGCTTGATTCTCGAGAGCAAATCTACTTTTGAGAAACATATTATGTCTTTGTCTTCTTCAATTGCACCCAAAATTGGGTTATTGAGAAAGTCTTTCAAGATTTTTAGTAATCATTCTATTCTGAAAAATGTTTTAATTCTTTCATTTTACCTTGTTTCGAGTATTGTTCTCCTGTCTGGTCTTCAGCTGTTGATTCTCATCTTAATTAGTTGGACAGGAACTTACAATCTAATAAATCTCTTATTCCTGATCTAGATATTTATCTCTGGCACCTTGGTTCAATTTGTTCATTATGCATGTTGCATAAGATATTTTATATTTCTGATACCTCTTTACATTCAAATCTTCTAGATAGTTCCATCCCGTTCGTAATAATAGACATGCAGTTAATCCTAATAGTCAGGCCTTCTCCATCATGAGACTCACAACGACATACAAATCTAGAAGTTTTATTCCAGCTGCGACCAAGTTGTGGAATGATCTTCCTAATCAGGTATTTGAATTGTTAGAACTTCAAAAGTTCAAACTCTCAGCAAATGTTTTTATGTTGAACAGTCTTACATAAGTACATTTATTGTTAATCATAAAATATCTCTTATAATGTTGTTAATGTTTTTAAGATAATTTAACTAAATTTTTCAATACTCCTAAAATTGTTTATTTATTTCCTTATTTCCTTTCCTCACTGGGATATGTTTCTCTGTTGGATCCCTTAAGCCTATGGCATTTTGCTTTACCAACTCGGGTTTTGGCTCACCTAATAATAATAATAATAATAATGATAATAACAACAATAATAATAATAATAATAATAATAATAATAATAATAATAATAATAATAATAATAATAATAATAATAATAATAATAATAATTTAGTTTGGACTTTCTTGACGAATTTGTTGTAGCGTCTTTCACATCTTCAATGATTTTTAAACATTTCTTTTTTGGATTGAAAAACTTTTGCCATTCACCATTTAGAAACATTTGTTAAATTTTTGCCGCCATCTTGAGAGGTGAAACACTTTATTAGTCTGGCTATGCACTGAAGACTGAATTCTGAGTGGTTTAGTAAGGAAAGTAAAATGTGAGTTAATAATCGGTACTTGGCAGTATCTCATTTATTTAACAATAGGGACTTAGCAGTAGTTCATCTATTGGCCATCCAGGAAAATAAACTGTTAAACTCTCAAACTGTACAAATGATCTTAAACTGGTTGGACACAAATCGGCAATATAATCAGCAATATGCGTTTTCACTGAAGGGTTTAGGGAACATGTGTATTGGAATAATTTAAATATTAGGGAATTCATGTATTCCCTAAAGTTTTCAAGGAATACATATATTCATTGAAAAACATTTCAGGGATTATGTGAATTCCCTGGTTACACGAATTCCCTGTAACTTATATATATATAAATATATATATATATATATATATATATATATATATATATATATATATATATATATATATATATATATATATATATATATATATATATATATGTATATATATATATATATATATATATATATATATATATATATATATATATATATATATATATATATATATATATATATATACATATATATATATATATATATATATATATATATATATATATATATATATATATATATATATATATATATATACATATATATATATATACACACACACA
>NC_090736.1:111147387-111154887 GCF_036898095.1 Palaemon carinicauda
GAGTTTTTTTAAGAATATCTTCGACTTCAAAGACAGGTCTATCAATTAAATGCTTCCCTTCATATCTCCTCTGCATGACGTCAGTAAACTGGTCCACAGCGTCAATGACCTGAGATGTAAGGGTGCCGGAAAACTTTAAATCAATCAATCAATGAACTAAAGTCTTCCATCCAAATTTGTTTTTCTTCATCGTCGGGTGTATAGCAGATCCATCTCTTTTTCAGATGGGTATATGCTTCTTCTTCATTGCCACCGTCGAGATTTCATTTATAATTCTATGAGCAATTCTTACAACATAGCCACTCCCTGAATCCATAATTTTGTCAGCCGCATCTGCTTTTCTGCCTAAGCACTCTCTCCAGTCACTCCTGGCTTTTATTTTGACTTAATTATCAATACTAAAATACTTAGCATGCTCTACTTTGTAATTTTCATGAAGTCCACGGAAACATTCAACTGTCAATTTTTGCCGTTGTCTCCTCTTTATAGCATCCCAAGTATCATTTCATATCCATAGCTTTCTCTTTACAACTACATGTTCAAGAAATTCCCTGACTACCGACTGATGTATGTTCTCAATATCAAACCATTCTTCGTGAATTTTCTGCTTTTCTTCTCTTAAAGTCTATAGGACAGCAAAGCGATTCCCACATTCCATCGCAAAGGTCATATGTGCTCATCTTTTAGAAGCTCAGTTGTATCAAACCTATATTTCTATATTTGTGTTGGGTACTTTCAGTTTTAATCTCAGTGTGTCAATGAAAAGTTGGTAATCACTCCCAATATCTAAGCCTCTATAGCTTATCACATTATCTCAGATTCCTCCTTCTCTCTTTATTAAATCCTATCTAATCCATTTGATTTTTGTAATTGCCAAATAGTGAAGTCAATGTATTTTTGTAGATGTCTGTGCTGGAGAAGAGTATCTCCAATAACAAGACTGCTTGATGAACAGAACTTATAAAATAGGATCCGTTTTCATTTGCAACTTTGCCCATTTCACCAGCACCTACCAATCACTTTCTCTATGCCTTAATTAATCTTTCCAACTTTAGCATTAAAAGAACAAAATACAATTTTTATATATATCTTTGGGATCTCATGTATTACTCTCTGCAGTTCTTCATAGTAATCATCTTTCATTTCCTCAGGTTCATCATTTGTTGATGCATAACACACTATAATACTCAAATTGCACTGCTTTGTTTTAAACTTTGCAAGTAACAATCTGCAATTCACTGCTCTCTAATCAGTTAATGCCTATTCACACAAACACACACACACACACACACACACACATATATATATATATATATACGTGTATGTGTATATATACAGTATATATATATATATATATATATGTGTGTGTGTGTGTGTGTGTGTGTGTGTGATCTCATTAGAGGAACAACAAAATATGCAGCTATTGATGAAACTTTTCTAACGAAAAACATTTCTTTTAACAAATATGAAATCATTTTATAAAGGTAATGCAGTCTTGTTACTACCAAACTTTGATCCGATTCTATATATACTCGTTTTCCAGATTTAAGAGAGATACGACCGGACATAAGACAAGAGAGGAACTAAGTCCGAAGCAGATAAGATCCAAGTCCTATCGAGAAAAGAAACAGAGAAGACCAGAAGTCTGATAGAGCCAGACTCTAACCTTCCCTTCAGACAACAAAAGCCTATCTCCAAAAAAATCCTGTTATGGCCGAGAAGAAGAGACTAATAGAGGCAGCGAGTCCTCCCTGTTTGTGACGAGAAGTAGCCAGCAAAGCCTAAAGCCTGCCTTAGTTCAACACCATCATGGAATTCTTGGAAGAAGACCTCTGATGTCCCTTCTTGATGCCACCCTTTTTATGACGTCTTCGAATCCGGTCATTGAGCCAGTTTTATCTGAGCTTTAGCCGCCCTTCTGCAACGTTCTTAAGCCTTAAGTCTCCATACCAGTATCGTCTCAGCAACTGCAGACAATTATTCCTTAAGTATTTCTACCTTACTGACTGCTCCCCTTTTCTATTGGTGTTTGATTGATTTGATTTGTTAATTAAAGTAAACGAATTAGTAACGTTTGATTTATTTTTATAAGTTTGTGAATAAAAGTGATATGTTTCTTCGTGAGATTCTTTTTATATTAATTTCCTATATTCAATTGGTTGTTGTTGACATTTATTTTGCTTATCAAAAGAACCTGTAACGATTTGAAGATCGTAACAATCATTATTGTTCCATGTCTAAATCATACATTTCATTTTAGCGAATTATCTATGTTTATAATATTAGACTTAGTTTATCTTGGATAGCATTTGGTGTCGAATAACCAAGAATTTTCTTTTTGTTTCCCATCGAAGTCTACATCCTCATTTTATTATTTTGGATTATGAATTAAAAATATAACATGAGAAACATTTTATTTGTGAATATTTCACGATTCCAATTCAAGATATGAATATAAAGTAATAAAAATCTACCATAATTTCAGTAGGTCAATCACATCATTTGAAGTGAACAGTAAGTGAAAACATTTCTTCAAGAGATATAATTTGAACGTCTGTCCCTTGGACGCGATAAGTGAATAAACCAAATAAATGGCCCTGGATAGTATTTTTCTCATGATTATTTTCATATTAAATGATAAACACTATTATTGGGGACCCATATCTGATAAGCGTAATAATGGTAAGACAGTTTATCTAAAATTTAGTTTCCAGTGTTAACAAAGTATTCAATATCTATTTGTCAAAATATTAATCTTTTCGACATGATGGGGTTTTGACTTTATTAGTTTGCTCGTGTTATTAAAACATTTATTATTTGATATATTTTCCAAATTGGATAAACTATCTTTAATTTTCGTTTACACTTTTGGAAGAATTACTCTTTCCTCTACGTTTATATATTAAGGTAATAGAAATATGTACCAATTTCAAAACAATTAATATCGCAAATTCCACTCTAGTTAAGCAAAGTACCATGCTGTAATATAAATGAGGTTTTGATTATGGATTTTGGAATATTAGTTTCGTGCAGGAAATATGAATTCCAAAGCAAAGAATTAAAGTTGTTAACCAATGACAGGTTGCTTTTGTAACCTCCAAAAACCAGCAACCAGCTTTTATATTTTCAAGCTAGTTTTTGCAGAAAATAATCTGTTCGATTTGCTATGATTGTCTCACCCTATTTGAAAACATACTCTCACGCTTGCACTATATGAAAGAGATTTAGTTGGATAGGGAATTTAAATTATGAAAATTAATTCATGAAGCTAGTGGAGTAGGTTAGATATTTTGTTGATAAATTTATCTAAGTGCATTTATGTGAATGGAAATGAAAAGTTATTTAGTGTTTGAAAGGCGGATATTTTAACATGAGTTAATATAAGGGCTATTTTGGGCAACACTGGCTAAGCAGGTCGAATAAGAACACAATACGATTACAGCCGAGTCCTTCTAGGTCCAGGGAGAGGAAAGATGGTAACAGGTGCAATAAAAATCAATAAGATATTTGTTTTTCTTTATAACAGTGTGTCCTAAGAAAATAAAACATCGTGTGAATGAAAGGGATAATAATGAGTTGAAGAAAAGGTTGAGGTTCATAAATAATCCAAAAGCAAAAGCTTAGCTATGGTACTAGCATTGGCTATATAAAAGGTTAAGTTTGAGAGTTAGCGACTAAAAAGTCTTGGCTTAAGGAGAAGTTAAGTTGAAAATAAATGGAAGAATTAGTAGCATTTGAGAAAATAAAGCTGCTATAAGAATCGTCATGGAAGTAGTACAGTTATCAACTTCCCAGTCTTATTTTGTGTGAACATAATTTTGGTAGGGGGAGAAGAGTAGCTCAGCGTGGGAAGGACAGGTTTTTGAGTAGAGGAATGGGGAGGTTCAATTGCTTGTCAAACGAAAGGTAGGGCTTAGTTTGTCTGTAGAATGAAAGATTGGAAAGAAGTTGGTAGGATTTTATGATACGTATAAGGGATTGGGAAATTTGAGTAAAATATGGCAGCTAGGTTATATTTGGTAATCTTTCACGAGGTCTTGTACAACATCCAAGACTATGAATACGAAGATGAATTCAACAGATAAAGAAAAGTACGATGTATGGCATTAAAAAAACTTAAGAAAACGTTTGCATAAGTCAGCACCTCGGCTATAATTAGAGCCCTTCAAAGAGAATAAATTGAAGAATCTCATTTTAGTACAATTCAATTTATCTATACATAAAGTATAATAATCCTAAACTAACATTAAGATAATGAAAAACGAGGAATAGCTAATTCCTCCCAAATTATTCACAGCATGCCAAAACGTTATAAATTTATATTGTGGAAATATTGGATAGAGCAATAATGAGGAATGAATATACCTTGATACTTTATGATTTCAAGATTATATCGTTGTGTTTATTGAATCATGAGAGAAATTGGAATAAAGGATGATAAAAGTTTAAGAAAAAAAGTAGGTACGTATGACTGGAAATGAATATGGCTAAAAATAAGATAATTTACATTGAATATGCAGAGGCAATCAATACGGGTTATGGACGAACTTCTAGAGATTCTTGATGAATATACGTACTTAGGAAAGAGAGTAAATTGTTCCCTTTCGACACATTATCGAAAAAGAAAGAAGTAAAAGCCTACTAGGGATAGCTCTTGTTAACAAAATATGGTTACGTAAAGAAAGATGCCTCCTTCTCTCAGAAGAAAAGTATTGAATCCTATGGTCCTAACAAATTTATCTGAGGCACCAGAAATTTGGGGTGATATAAAGCCCTATAACTTGAGTTGGTTACAGTTCAAAGGTATATGAAAAGACTAATGTTGGAAATAACTCTAACATATAGGAAAAGAGGTACACACACACACACACACACACACACACATATATATATATATATATATATTTATAATATATATATTATATAATATTATATATATATATATATATATATATATACATATATTTATATATATACATACATATATATAGGTAGTAGGTTGGCCAGGGCACCAGCAACCCGTTGAGATACTACCAGTAGAGAGGTATTGGATCCTTTGACTGTCCAGACAGTAATGCATTGGATCCCTCTCTCTGGTCGCGTCTTATTTTTATTCGTAGCCTACACTTATACAAAATAGGCTGGCCTATTCTTTACATAGTCTTGTCTTTCCTCATACACCTGACAACAATGAGATACTTAACACTTCTTCAACCAAGGGGTTAATTACTGTTTCTGCAATTAGTTCAGTGTACTTTCATCTTGGTAAAGGTAGAAGAGACTCTTTAGCTATGGTAAGCAGCTCTTCTAGGAGAAGGAAACTCCCAAATTAAACCATTGTTCTCATGTCTTGGGTAGTGCCATAGCCTCTGTACCATGGTCTTCCACTGTCTTGGGTTAGAGTTCTCTTGCTTGAGGGTACACTCGGGCACACTATTCTTATTATTTTTTTTCTTCCTCTTGCTTTTTTTAAATGGTGTGTTGGGCAGGCTTAATGGAAGGGCCATGGATGCCTGGTGGTTTATGAAGAGGATGTCTTTTCCTTGTTCTGATTCTTTTTCTTCTCAAAACCATCCTTACTGTCCTCCCTTCAGTTGAAGTGGCAATCCTGGAGGGTATTTAGCCTTGCATGGTGTATCAGCTCCTCCATGTTGACCAGTTTTTCCGACTTTTTACTATATTCTATGGGTATCATCAATCACTTCATCTATAATTCTGTACATATATTTTTGTTATAATTCTTGTTAATCTAGTTTTAAAGTATGATGTCTCCTTTTTGTTTTTATTATTTCTTATGCTGTCTGGAGACATTGAGCCAAATCCGGGACCAGTATGTCCTAGATTTCATCAATGTCGTCTTCTGTATTGCAATATTCGTGGTCTTCATGCAAATATCCAAGACCTTACAGTTGCGTCCAGACAGTATGATATTCTTTTGTGCTCAGAAACTTTGGTTTCTAATATGAGGCACTCATCTGAGCTCCTTATAACTGGTTTTAAGAAGCCAATAATGTTGAAACGTGATGCCATCCCTAGGGCCAGGGGAATGGCGGTGTGTATTAGGACCGAGTACCCTGCTTCTCATAAGTCCTGATATCAATGTGGATGTCATGAGATTCAGGTAATAAAACTTTGTGGCAGGCACAACAACTTTTATTTCTGTTCGATCTACCGGAATTCAGACATGGATGATTCTATCTTCAATTGTCTTCTTACCATTATGGCTAAGATACAAGAAGATGATGGAAAGGCTTCTTTTGTCTTTGTTGGGGATTTTAATGCTCACCATAGGGAGTGGTTAAATTCTATTTCTCCTACCGATCGCCATGGCTTAGGAGCTTTAGACTTTGCCTCTGAATCAGGCTGTGAGCCAATCTTAAATGAAGCTACTCATAGGTCTGGTAATTGCTTGGACCTCGTATACACTGACTCCCCTGGCGTTATAACAAGTAAGGTTGGTTCTCAAGTCGGGACATCTGATCATGCCTTGATTTCATTAGTAGTGAAGACTGAGCAGCCTGTCCCTGGTATATCATACACTTGTAAAATTTATGTGAAATCCCAAGCAGACTGGAATGGGATTTTGCATGATCTTTTGTGCTTGAATTGGTCACAATTAAATAGTAGTGTAGATCCTGTTGTCCCTTTTAATGAGAATCTAGTCAACATAAATGATTGTCGTATCCCTTCTTGTGTGCTAAGGTACCGAGTGAAAGACAAACCGTGGTTCAATGATGATTGTAGACGTGCTTATTTGGAGAAGCAGGAGGCCTATCACCTTTGGAAGGGTAACAGATTAGATTTGACCTGGAATAACTATACTCAGCTTCGAGCTTTTGCTCAGAGAGTTTATGCCTCAACTGAGAAGGAATACAATTTTACCATAAAAGAGACCCTTTCTGGTACAACTCAAGAATATAAATGGTGGTCTACCCTTAAATCTGTACTCTTTGGTGTAGATGTAACAGTTCCTCCTTTACTTGAACCAGATGGCTCAGTCACTCACTGTCCAAAGGAAAAGGCAACCCTTTTGGCTGATGTTTTTGACAGTAAACAAAGTAATGAAAAACTTAAACTTCCTCATTCCTCTTTTCCTGAGGCTAAACTAACTAGTTTAGCTTTTCGATCTCGTGAGATTAAAGCTCTGTTGATGGACCTTGATGCTTATGGAGGTGTGGACCCAAATGGTATTTTTCCTTTGTTTTTTTATAAAGACATCAGATTTCTTATCTCCAAAGTTATCTGTTATTTTGCACAAGTTAGCAAGAAGGAGCTTTTATAACTTGTTGGAGAATTGTTAATATTACTCCTCTATGTAAATGTGTTTGTGGTAGTTCAAGCCCCACTGATTACCGCCCAATTTCCATAACTCCCATATCATCTAAAGCTTTTGAACGTCTTCTGGCAAAATGTCTTAATAGGTTTGCTGAAGGTAATCCCCTACTCCCTAGTTTGCAATTTGGTTTGCGTGAAGGCCTTGGAGCATGTGATGCCCTTCTT
>NC_090736.1:111162387-111167387 GCF_036898095.1 Palaemon carinicauda
CAGATTTTATTATCATTCATAGACTTGCAATCTTTCTCATAAGTCCATACATCTGACAGTGGTAGCATGTGATCACTAGTACCTATCACGTACGTTACAGATATCCCATCGTAACGAAACTTTGTCCCCATTATCATGAATAGCCCTCTGAACTTCAGGATCATATTTCAGCCCATAGCGGGTGAGTCCCCCCGAGGCATTTTTCTTCATGACTACACTTATCTTCTCTTCTATATTCAAGATTTGGTCCATGCAGTGATTTCTTTTAATCAAAGCATTTACTACATCACCTTCATCATTGTATACATTGCATATCATTATTTTTGGTTTTAGTTTTCGGATTTTTCTCGTTTCATTGTCAGCCTCCATTGTCTGAATTTTGTTTGCCGCTTCTTCTCTGATCATATTGTTTGCTAAGATTACAACAACATTTCCATTCGTAGTTGACCTCGTGTTAAGTATAGAAATGTCTTTAAGTGCTTTTTCAACCTCACGTTTTCTTTTTATTTAAGTAATTCTAGTTGTTGTATTAGTAGATTTAATTATCAACATATTTTTTTTCCTCATGTTTGTCAGCATATGTCGGTTTCTCCGGTTTTGTTTATCAATGTTTGAAGAGTTGCTTTAATTCATTCCATATTCATGTCAAGAAGGTCAACTTTCTCAGTGAGGTCAGTGGTCTGGGTGGAATTTGCTGCGTCTGAGCTAAGGTCCCTAAGTTTGTTTTCCAAGTAATCTATTTTTGCTTCTGGTTCGTTCACGGCCAGATCTCTCGTCCTCACGCCTTCCTTTAATATTGATATTGTTAAATTGTTTAGTCTCGCTTCACGTACGCTGTGTGGGCATAGCCAGTCTAGGTTATTCCATTCATTTTCACTGATGGCTGTCAGTATATGCACACATTTCTTATGATAGAGTCTATTATATCCACATACTGTCCATTTGTCCGTTCTCCCTTGATGTCATTACATATGAAGGAGACATAGTTAGGTGCAGACATTCTAAGCGAGGAACACAAAGCTAAAACACCACTCAGGGCATATATAGCAGAGCTCGACACACACATCCACATTCTACCGTCTCTCTCTCTCTCTCTCTCTGAGATATATAGAACAAGCTCCAGTCGTCTGTTCCACTCATGTAGGTTTAAGTAAATATATGTAAATTATATGAGACTTATGTCATTCATATAACTGTACTTCCCTTTAATTCAGTTTAAGTAAATTTACATTATTTTTTAGGCTTACCTTTTTATTCAACTTATTTTTTTCACGAATTCGTATATAACCCTGTTTAGGTATGCTGTATGACACACATGAAGTATGAGCACGAGGGATTACCTCATCTTTATGCTTCCACGGGGTTAAAAAGTGCATTGAAAATTCTGTATTACATTTACTCTTTTTTTTTAATGTGACAAGAGGGAGATGAGTGCAGTGAGCTTGGAGAGGATTGCCTCGCAAGCAAGTTTAGTACATTCATCATCATATTTACTGCGTTGGCAACCTTATGCTGCTAGAGCCTTGCCTCCGTGTGACAAGAATGATATATTGGAATTCATAAGCAGCAGAAGTGTCCCAGATAATCTCTTTGAAAGAGCCAAATTACAACTGACCTCTCGCCTCATAAGTGGGTGTCCCCTTAAATATGAATAAGTTTTTTACCCAACATATATCGCATATAGTGTTGTTCAAAAATTGGTGAAATTTATTGGATGTTAAATCAAGTGTAGTGTGTTAATTCAAGTACATTATTATATAAGTTTTTATAACTGGCCCTGTGATATTTAACTTAAGCAGTAAAGCATATTTATTTTCCTTAACTCTTCGGTAACCTTATGTGAACCAAAAGACTTAAGGGTAACAGTTACATTTTGATAAATTTCAGTATTCTATGTTCATTAGAGTGTTAAAGTGTTAACTTTCCAGTGGAATAGGTGATTGTATATTTTTGCTATAAGTCTCTCTTTCATCTTAGTCGAAAGTTTCGTTCAGATTTCACATTTCAAGTGATTTTTTTGTTGTTAATTCTTTTGTATTAATAACTTGTTAAAGAATATATCTATTTTTGTAAAGTGTGTATTATTTCGATCACTAATATTTTCTATCAGTGCTTTGCTTGTGATCCCTGACTAAGAACCAAAGGAAAAGGTTGGTATTTGAATAGTTCACATAAATAATTCACAAGTTTTGTTTTGAGTGTAACGTAAGAGACCTTTGAACATTCAGTGCTCATATATATTGCCGCCTAGGAGTTGCATAGTATTCTCAAGGCTTGGATATTATTTTTCAAGTGTGACAGATTTATATAATATAATCAGGTGACTTTTGGAGCTCGAGAACTTGCGTAAGTCGTCAGCAATAATATATATATTTTTGGTGCCCAGAACCATGGGATTGAAACAGTCTGCTTTAAATATTGGTGATAAGAAGGCAGTGTTTTCATTAAAAGTTTGAACAGTTTAGTGATATATAAGATTCTCTGTATGGTTAGGATATATTTTTTGAGGAGGTATAATTTTAGTGAAGAAGAAGAGGGTACAACTAAATATTCAAAAGATTCTGAAAATACCAATTCTTCAGCTCAGTGGCTCTCTTTTTTTATGTCATGTAGTGGCCATGCAACAAGCGGAATGAATAAAGTGTAAATCAAGAGTCTAGCCTCAAAAACGTTGATAAACTCAGGGAAGCTGTCAGAAAAAGAATTTGTATCAGCTCGCAAACTATTTGAGAATGCTGAAGCAGAATTTGTAAGGAAACAAGTATCAGTTGACCTAGGAACTGAAGGATTGAAAGCAGAAAGGAATGCTTAAGTTTAGATTTGATGAATTACAGCAGAAGAGAATTTGATTAAGTTGAAAATTACACAGAAAAGAGAGAAGAGGCCAGAGAAATCGCAAAACCTGCTAAGGAAATTGAAGCAAGATGAAAAGGAAGAGAGAGAGAGAGAGAGAGAGAGAGAGAGAGAGAGAGAGAGAGAGAGAGATCACAACAAGCGAAAAGAAAAATAGAGAATGAGAAGAAAAAAAGAGTGAAGAGGCAAGAGACCTTCCCAGACGTGAAAGGGAAATGGAATCAAGAGAAATTGCACGACGGTAAGAAAGAGACATAAAAAAAAGCACAACACACAAGGGAATCAGAGAGGAATAATTAAGCAGCAGAAGAGTTCCAGCCTATCCCTTTGAAATAGTCAAACTTTTTCAGGCCTATCTCCTCTTAAATGTATGTCCTCTCAAATGTAAATAAGTTTTTTACCCAACGTATATCGCCTATAATGTAGTTCAAACTTTGGTGAAATTTATTGAATGTTAAATCTAGTATAGTGTGTTAATGTAAGGGAATTTTCTGTGAAGTTGTTATTACTGGTCCTGCAAGATATAGGTTAAATAGTCAAGTATATTTATTTTGCATAACTGTTTGGTAACCTCGAGTGAACCAAAGACGTAAGTGTAACAGTTACATATTGGTAAATTTCAGTATTGTATGTTCATTAGAGTGTGAAAGTCTTAGCTCTTTTCTTTAATAATTTAAATTGAATATTTAAATAAATCAATTTACAGTAAAAAAAAATATATTGCATTTTTTTTTTTTCAAAAAGCCTTTATTTTGTCTTAGTCTAAGCCCTAGACTAAGCCTTAGACTATAAGGCTTAGTTCAGATTTATTATTTCAAGAGATTTATTTTTGCCGGATTTTTTTTTTATTGTTAACTTTTCATATAATGTATTCTATTTTCTTGTAGGATGTGTATTATTCCTTATATCAATGTTTTCTATCGTGCTTTGCTGATAATTCCTGAGTGAGAAAAGAAGTAAGATATTGATATTTGAATAGTTCATATAAATGATCACCCAGGTTTATTTTGGGTATAACGTCATAAAGCTTTGGATATTCAGTGGTATACATATTGCCGTTTGGGAGTTGCGTAGGTTTATCAGGGCTCGGGTATTATTTTTCAAGTATAAAAGACTTACGTAATATAACCAGGTGAGATTTGGAGCTCAGTAATTTAAGTAATGCATGTGCAATCATTCATATATATATATATATATATATGTGTGTGTGTGTGTGTGTGTGTCTTATTTATAACTGTAATCGAACTTTTTAACATATCTACATACACACACACACACACACACACACTCACACACACACACACACATATATATATATATATATATATGCATGTCTTACTTATAACTATAATCAAACAGTTTAACATATATATATATATATATGTATATATACATACACACACACACACACACACACATATATATATATATATATATGTGTGTGTGTGTGTGTGTGTGTGTATTTAAATGTGTATACAAATATATATATATATATATATATATATATTTATATATATATATATATATATATTTATAGATATAAATATATATATATATATATATATATGTATATATATATATATATATATATATATATTTATATGTATATATATAAATATATATTTATATATATATGTATATATATAAATATATATATATATATATATATATATACATATATATTTATATATATATATATATATATATATATATAGTGCAAAAATATGGATTGAGAAAGAAGTTTGAACGGAGACCAAAACTTCTCAAAATTATCCACAGCATGCTATGAAGTTATTTAAAATTTGGATTATGAAAATTTAATGAATAACATTTATTGGAAATACCTTAAAAATAATTTAATTTTGAGAGGACATCTTAATATTTAATGAATAATGTGAATAAATACAGATGTTAGAAGATTTGAATAGAGAAAGCCGAAATGTATGACTGGAAATGAAAGAGTAAGACTAAGACGATATGCTTTTAATTTTGCTGTAAGGCAACAAATAAAGGCTATCAACAAACCTCTAGAAACTTTTATTACATATAGATACATAGGGAAGACGTTGATTGTTTCACCAGGTATAAGACCAGAATGAGAAGAAGTATAAGCATCGGATGGAAATATTTTGGTAAACAAAATACAA
>NC_090736.1:111179887-111204887 GCF_036898095.1 Palaemon carinicauda
ACTCAAATTATCAATAGTGATAGCTAGTCACTCAACTTTCCGTGAAATGAGTAATTACAGCACATTGGTTTTCCTGAAACAAAATTTGATCAGATTTTATGTAACTTCACCAACATGCGGAGAGAACTGAATCAGTACTAACTTCACGTTTGTAGAAATAATAATCAGCTTCAAGTATGGAACCCTACAATGGAAATTTGTTTTTAAATTTAATATCCGCGCAAATTTTAATCGATGCTTAACAGTGTAGTGTCTTTATTATCTGTAATGAATGGAAACTACATTGTTCCAGGTAATTTTCTTCATGAAGATAGTTTTAATTGTATATAGCTTTAGTTTGCAAAGAGATATCGATGACGTGTGTCATTTGAATGCCCTAATATACCAAAAACAAATCAAATAGTTCAACACCACACCTTGCAAAAAAGAGTAAAATAAATATTTGCATAATCTTTGCTCTTTAGTTCATAATTCTATAGGTTTTTTTATGCGTTTTGTAATCCTGTCTTCTACGAAAGATTACAGAAGTATATCAAAATGAAGAAAATAAGTCATATCTCAACGTCCGATTTTCTTGCAACCCATGAGAAACGTTTAAAATAAAAGGTTAGATACATCATTACAAATTTTAATTAACCTAGTCATTGACTAATTTCCCTTTTCTCCTTTTCTTTTATAAAATCTTTTATATGTATCTTCCCTTTTATCTGCGAGCAGGTTAAATACCCATAATACAATTGAAATTCCGTATCTAAATATGTTAAATGAATAATCAGAAATACATTTTAGGTACATCTTCAGTGTTCTATCCCAAGCCAAGTGTGTTGCATATATCAAATCCTAAAGCCCATTATTTGCTGAAAACATGAGTAATATTTTCACCTTCTTTCACCGCTATCATATTGTAGAATGACTTCATAACTGTAAAATAATCTAACTTGTCGGATGTTATATATATATATATATATATACATATATATATATATATATATACATATATATATATATATATATAGATATAGATATATATATATATATATATATATAAGTATATATCTATCTATATATATATATATATATATACATAAATCGTGGTTTAATCTCATATATGATAAAATTATCTCCAAACCCAAGAGAAGATAAGGTAATTTTTTTTCTTCCGAACAGGATTAATTCAGGAGTATAAAGTCTTTCCTTGAAAATTAGCTCTAGAAAATATTATCAAAAGTTAAAAAAGCGAAATTTTTTCTTTCGTAGATGGATGTTGAAGGATCAAACATGAAACACCCTCCAGGTATTCAGTAAGAAATATATATCATATTACCCTTATGCTTTGCCTTTATAAAGACTTTTTTTTTTTTTTTTTACGAATATACAATTTCTATTTTATCTCATAGTTTATATAAAGCTTACTAATGCTATGTCCAATAGTATTATATTATTTCTATTTCATGTTTTTTTTTGATAAAACAGAATAAATATTGGTGAGGAAATGTAATAATATTTCGAGAAAATAATTAATAAGTATTCCAGAGCATATTACCCGAAAATAAATAATGATATAATCATATCAATATTTTTGATGATTAAGTTGTATTATATTTTTGTTTAGATGTTACTAATATATAGGAAACATCTTGAAAAACGTGTATATATTCAATGTATTTTTCGGATTCTACGATCCCCTAATTATATAACGATTTACTAAAATTTTATTACGGACTGAGATAGAAGTCACATAATGAAATTACACATAATTAGTTTGGTAGCATGATGTTTGGAATATTCGGTTTAGCTAGTCTCATTCTTTGAAAATGGGCATAAAGTAAAATAAATCGAGGAGAAAATTCCCTTGATTTTTAACGATATAATTAAAAAAAAAGTGGGCGGGCTGTCATTAGAGTCTATTGCGTAGAATTAGAAAGTGGTTTTTGTGAGTGGAATCCATACTAATGTTACCATTATTGGTCTCTCAAAGAAAATTTAAATTACCTGGAAAACATGGGTCGTTATTTCGTGACATCTTAATTTTTCCCAGCTATATTATTACTATCATTTTTATTTTCAATATTATTTTTCATCATTATACCTTGTTTCGAGTATTGTTCTCCTGTCTGGTCTCCAGCAGTTGATTCTCATCTTAATTTGTTGGACAGGAACTTACGGTCAATTAAATATCTTATTCCTGATCTGGATATTAATCTTTGGCACCGTCGTTCAATCAGTTCATTATGCATGGTGCATAAGATTTTTCAAAATTCTGACCATTCTTTACATTCAGATGTTCCTGGACTGTTCCATCCTGTTCGTATTACTAAGCAGGCAGTTAATTCTAATAGCCAGGCCTTCTCCATAATGAGGCTCAATACTGCACAGTATTCTAGACATTTTATTCATTCTGTGACCAAGTTGTAGAATGATCTTCCTAATCGAGTAGCTGAATCAGTAGAACTTCCAAAGTTCAAAGTTGCAGCAAAGGTTTTTATGTTGAACAGAGTGACATAAGTCTTTTTATAGTTTTATATGAATTATCTGTTTTAATGTTGTTAATTTTTATTAACTTATTTTAATTTAATTTTGCAATACTTATATTGTTATTTAAATTTAAACCAAAAAAAGGTCTTCTTCATGCTGTTTACCTTTTATAACAAATTTGCTTTTCTTGTTTAATTGTATATTCTTTTAATCTTTATTTAAAATAAACGATGTCAGTGGTAATGACCTTTGATGTCCGGATGCCAGAGAATTTCAAATCAATATAAGTATATATATATATATATATATATATATATAGTAATGACATGATTACACGGGAAATTAAGTGTTCTATGTGATTAATTTGGCCAGCAGCTAATAAAAAAGTAAAACGATAAGTAACACCTTTATAGTTGCTAAAATTAAGTCGATATGGGGAGAAATCATTATCATGCGTCATGTATTCAAGATTGGTGCAGTAAAAGTACAAATAAAATATTTGTGCGTCTATTTGCAGCCACAAATATCATCAAATCTTTCATCGGAGGAGGATATCGAAAACCTCAAATTTAGAATACTAAATTTTCACGTCAAAAATTGGGGAGAAACTTTGATAATAAAACAAGATTCTGAAACTGCAGTAAGAATACTCCAGAGCAAAGCAAGGAAATTTGCCTCAGGTAAGAATCTGGTAACCATTTTATCATATCCCTCTCTTTCTAGCTATCACTGTGCTGCTGACGGCAAAAGACAAAAGGAATATTTTTAATGGAAGGACATGATATTGGTAGAAATATAGCTCCACTCTTAATAATAACTATATTCTTGGGTTAACTAGCTTGTAGTTACATACATAATGAGAAATTTAAGAAGATTGAGGCATTGAAATGTGCTTTATCTGTTCCAATTACAAACAAATTTGATAATACACACACACACACATATATATATATTTATATATATATATATATATATATATATATATATATAAAATTGATTATTTTATGTTCCTGTGTTTATTTCATATGTTCACTTTATGGGTAACCTTATTGTACACCCAGATCGGTATAACATAAAATATCCAATAAGTATTTGATGATAAGGACAGAAAAGATTTAAATCATTTAGGCAAGAAACGCTAATGTCAGGAATTCCTAATTCGGATAAACCACTCCATCTCTTAAAGGCTTCAGAGACCTGCCACGTCTAATTATGGTTATCCCCAGAGCTCTGCATTTAGGCTAATCTAATAGAGACTTTAATGAGAGGCAAAGTTAAGGATGCTATGCACTCTGAGCAAAGTTTAATAGCATGGCCGAAAATCTGTGGAGGCAATTTCCATGGCCGTAACATTTATTTTCACGTTACCAAATTGTGCTTAAATGCTACTTTCATTTGTCGATTATAGTGTATAAACATTCTATATTCAAATATCCATAGAAGTTAGGTGAAACCCAAAAAATATTCATAGTATTTTGCACCCGATCTTAATTTAAAATTCCATGTATGTGCAAGTAAGATTTTTTCCCTTAAATGAATATTAACTGTAAAAGCGGAGAGAGAGAGAGAGAGAGAGAGAGAGAGAGAGAGAGAGAGAGAGAGAATGTCTTTCTTTTATCTCTTTTTATTTTTTGAGGATAATAATAGGTCGAATAAAGTTTCTAAGGGACAGCAATGCTCAATGTAAAAGGATGCATTCCGTGATTATGTTATGATGAAAATATATACACAGAGGAACTATGTTCATGTTATAACGTCTCATTAGAATGGATGAGTATTACAAACAATGGAAAAAATAAAAACGAGAGAAAAACTTTCAAACTGAGGGGAGAGGTCAGTGAACTGAGGTTAAATTGGTTAAAGGAATTCGGATCATTGCTAGTAAAGAAGGATTTGGTCTGCCGATGGCTACTAAATTTGGCACTATGGTAGCTATCTATATCCGAAATAGAACAATTCTAAGACATTTGCACATTTCCTTGCTCTTTTCTCCGCTACTCAGGTTTTACGATGTCTGGATATTCAGGTGGTGCACATTTGGTCTGCTTTTATGGAGCTCTATGCAAGGTAGCGTTCCTTGCAAGAGACTATTGCGATGCTCATCTTTTGAACGTTCCCTGATGCCATTGCCAGTAAAACGAAATATTTTGGGAGAACATTTTCTATGTGATACAAATACGTTTTGTCTGACCTTATTTTTTAATGATGCGCATAAAGATCAATAACTTCTGTGTATGGTAGTGTATATATTTGATCTGATTATTAATTTTAAATGTGTATAAAATTACAAACGTTTTCATGGTTTTATTTATGGAGTACTAATAAAGAAAAATACACCACGCTATAATATATAGAAAAATTTGAGAATGTTCATTTAAAAAAAAAATCTGAAGTAGCATATATATGTTATATGATAATGTAGAATAAAATGTTTTAATTTGAAACGTGAGTCAAATTACAAGATTATAAAGTACATATATTAGAGATTTATTCATTCTATATTTTACTGTTGTATTTACCTCAGGCTACTAACTTTATTCAGGTCATTAGATTTATAAAATTTTCCCTTATTCTTATCTACGAACTTTTTCATTTGTATCATATGACGGTTATAACCTTATCAACTCACCTCCACCTTCTTGAAAATCACTGAACTGTAGTATATAGCCATGAAAGAAGAGAAATGAGTTATCAAAATGATATTCCAACTTATGTTATCATAGGTTATAGTTATACATGTAACTATGTGATTTGTATTGGTGCCTTTATTGCTCTCCTTTTTTGAAGATTTGATATTTCATATGGGATAGAAAAAAAAGCAGCGGAACGAGGTAAGTAACCTTTTATATAAAAGGCCAAGGGAAGAAACCTTCGTTTTTCCCTTTATGAAATAGTTCTCAGTTTCAGAGACCATTATTTTTTCCAACGAAACCTTTTCCTTCTTGGCCTTATTTACTGACTTTCAGTTATTACTTAATATATATATATATATATATATATATGTATGTATATATATATATATATATATATATTTGTATATATATACATATATATATATATATATATATATTTATATATTTATATATACATATATATATATATATATATACATACATACATATATATATGTATACATACATATATATATACATATATATATATATATATATATATTATATATATGTATGTATACACACACACACACATATATATATATATATATATATGTATGTATACATATATATATAAATATTTATATATATATATATATATATGTGTGTGTGTGTGTGTGTGTGTGTATGTATACATACATATGTACACACACACACACACACACACATATATATATATATATATATAGTATGTGTATGTATATGTATATATATTGTGTGTGTATATATATATATATATATATACATATATATATATATATATATATATAGTATGTGTATATATATGTATATATATATTGTATATATATATATATATATATATATCCTTTATAAGTTTTGGATATTTAGTTGTAGGATTTCCTTGTTTTATTTGCTACTCATTTGATAAATTTCCTTTGCTTCTACATTTTTCCTCCTAATTTCACCACTTTCCTTATAGGCTCTTCGGTCTTTAACCTTCTGCTAATTGTAATTTATCTCAAATGATAACAATAATAATCAATAAAAAGTAGCTTACTGAAAAAAATAAATCATATCAATTCGTTTTTATTTGTGAAGACCATACAATTTGATGTTGAATAACTGAAAATCTCTTGGAAACATTTCAAAAACAAAACGAAAATATAAATGCATTGCCTCTAAATACTAATGTATATAATCTTTTGTTTAATAACTTCAGGAAATGTGAAAAACATTTGAACTTTGATACTCAACAAAGAAGAAATTAAAATGTATTCTATATTTTGTTGTTTATGAGTATGGTAATTAATGTAATAATTTCAATTTAATTTTCAAAATCATTAGTAATAACGCTATTAACCTTATCATATGAAAATAGAGGATACAATTTGTTCACTGATATATATATATATCAGTTTATTAAATTTAATATATATATATATATATATATATATATATACATATATATATATATATATATATATATATATTAAAATTAATAAACTGATTATATTGCATTTACCAGAGTAACATTTCCACATTTTTGTACCTCTTTTTTTTGCCATTTATTGTTTTCATAGATGATCTTATGTCGTATATTTTCATTCCATGATATCTAAAAGAAACTTTTGCCTAATGTTAGAACCCTTAAGATTTAATTGCTATTCATACCCCTATATTATCTAATAGTGAACTAGTTAGGGTAGTTTACCTATTACATTAAATCCATAAGTTATTCTTCAAATTCCTATATGAGGGCTGGCTGTTTGTTGTCATGGGAGAAGCATTTATGTGGATGTAAGGTTGTCAGAGGGAGTGTAGAAAGGGATGAGTGCATATATCTCGTATTGTCATAAGTTGCAGTGGATGATAAATATTAAAAAGGGGAACTCCTTTATTAATACAAAAAGAGAAGCAATTAGGAATGGTAAAAAAAATCTCCAAATTAATGTAGCCTCAGAGAATTCAGGAAATGGAGAGAGAGAGAGAGAGAGAGAGAGAGAGAGAGAGAGAGAGAGAGAGAGAGAGAGAATAAATGAAAAATAACGATGATAAAATTTTTATTATGGGTAAGTCACATAATTTAACAAATAGACCGGAACATGAACATCTATGAATTATAGTCATCTCAAGAGTGATAGGAAATGGAAACTTATGTAAGAAGAACATATCTGTTCATTTTAGTATGGATATGGAAATCTTTCACTTTCTTATATATCCTATTAGAACGATTAGTACGATTTTATACATATTTTTTTTTTCAGTAGGAATTCTACTCTATCAATGCATATTACAAATATCACTCAAAGGAACATCACAAACTTCATAAAATTTTCAATACAACCAATATTATGAAAGAAAATAAGCTTTTTGACCTACCTGTTATATGAATATTATTGAAAACAAGAACAATCTCAATCGTTGCTTCAATTTCAGCACAAACACGAACACACACACGCAGATCACACATTTATATATATATATATATATATATATATATATATGTAGCTTTCAAAGAGAGGATATATTAACGTTGTAAAAGGGATTTCTAATTGCCATTATGAATAAAGCTAGGCTAGTTATGGCATCCTATGCTGGGTTTGTTTTGTGTTAGCGAGCAAACAGAAATCTCCCACTATTACCAACCTACACAGGCCAGCGTGTTGGTGAAAACTGGCCAAACAACAGAAATGAATTGCCATGATATTTTATCAGTAATGGAATCCCTTCGAAATCAAGGAAGTGATGAATCTTATCTCAGAATACTTGAAGAGGTCTAAATTGTTAATATATCAATCCATAATATCCATTAAATTAGTAAGAACATTTTGATTGAGAGAAGAGTTAGATGCAGAGACTCCATCTCTCCTAAATTATTCACAACGTGCATAAGAAACATTTTAAAGATTTTATAATTCGTTTCAGGAGATTTTTTTATTGTGATATAAATGTTTCCAACTAATTATTAGATTGGTATACTACTCTTCATCAGCGTGTTTCAAACCCTACCATAATTCTATATAGTAAACTCAACCACCAAATTCCACTTTATAGGATATATAATAATTGAATTTGTTGGGTTAGTCAACAAACAGAATAACGATTTCGGACATACGAACTGTGGGTACTACTGAACTTTTCCAGAGTACCTAGTTCAAGTAAATGCTTCACTATCCCAAAAATTTCCTCTTAGACTCCACCATTCATTTCCTTAACCTTCCTTTTTCTTAATGCCATTACATCTTTTAGTCTAAATCACTTTCTTCAGGATTGTTATAATTTTTTTGTTTGTTTGCTTTATAGCATATTTTTATTGAAAAAAGAAATATATTTTTATTCTAAAATCACTAATCTACCTATACAATATAAAATAATGGGCTCAGATCACAAATCATTCCAGACAATGTACGTTAATCAATCACTTATCTTCTCTCAGCAACTTTCCATTCTCTCTCTCTCTCTCTCTCTCTCTCTCTCTCTCTCTCTCTCTCTCTCTCTCTGTGAAATGGATAACAAATATGGAAAAATTATAAAGCGATGGTAAATATATGAGGTAAGCTGCGTTTGTAATGAATATTATTGATATTAAATATAGATGTAACAATACGTCAATAAAACCATTGCAGGAAAAAATAATTATATTTATCAATCTTTATTACTATCGTCGCTATAGGATGTGAATGATATCCTACATTTGTTCTATCCTGGATCTTTTCGTTGGGCTTCTGCCAAGACTTTATAATCTAATCCCAAGTGTATGGTGGCCATTTTGTTTCTTGATAGGGCATCAACAGCGGAATTTTTTTCAAAGAAAAATGTTGAAGGTTGCAATTTTATTCAGCAACGGCGGAGAGATATCGGCGTCGACGGGCGGACTAGGCGTCGGACTCTCAAGTGAAGTCGTGCTTCAGAGGCATGTTGTTGGTGCGAAAGACAAAGGGCGTACGTACCTTCAAAATGTGGTGAAAGGAACAGAGAGCCAAGTGCACCACCATTAATTCGCGGTAAGAGGTAGAGCAATTCGAACATGATACATAGGTGAAGGAGGTGTTTCTCTTTGGAGGAAGAGAACACAAGTAATATGTCGTCCACATAAGATACACAAGAGGGGAGGTTCACTAAGAGGCCATCAAGGAGGCCCTGAAAAGTGGCCCCAGCATTATATGGGGACAAAACAGGGATAATTGAAGGGGCGGGTGACGGCGGTCTATGGGATGCCTTCTGGGTTCCCGGTCACGTGATGTTACCCCTTCAGGAGGTCAGGTTAGCGATGTTTGGGAGATAGTAGTGATCCGGTTTTCTCTGCATGTTCAAACGACTGCAATCCCCACACGGAGGCAAGGAGCCATCTTTCTTCAGGATGATGTGTAAGGGTGAAGACCATGGGCTGGAGGTCTTTTGACAAAGGCTCATTTTTTTTTAATTTTTTTTTTTTATTTTGGTGAGCAATTATTTGTTTTTTGGCAAACGATCCGGTGCTTGAAGCATGAATCTGGTGAACACTAGGACCCCCATTGTTTTGGTATGGTGATAAATTCTATTTTTGTCAGGTACAGTAGGTGCTTGGTGAAGTTCAAGACGGAAGACTCCTCTATAGGACGTGATGAGGTTTGTGTAGTCATCTGTGGTTGAGCTGATGTGGAGAGCTAGTATGGAGGGAGCATGCTGAAGAGCTAATGGCGATTATAAATATGCGATGACTAGTTATGGGTGACCATTATTAACCAGGAGAGAGAAATGGGACGGGAAATATGTAACGAGGGATGGCATTGTTACATCGACGACGAGAAACTTCCATTGACATTTGGCATCTTCAAACGATAATGTGAAAGTCTCGAACCCATTTGTTGGGATCACAGATCAGTTGTCAGCTACCTGTTGAACATCGGTAGGCTTGGAAAAACTACTCTGTATCCTGGAGAGTGGCCTAGGTAGAAGGAACCGGCAAGCACCTGTGTCTATCAAAAATCACACGCCCGTACCTTCTTCATGTGAAAAGAAAATATTAGTGATAGGGAAGGCCACCGCCATGGGCGATGTCCTACTTACATGTTTTTGAGACTGACAGCCGTTCACCCATTATTCACAACAGCCAGGAATCTGGAGTGGTAGTAGCATAACTGCGGCTAATTAGCGTCAGTAAGTGACTGTAGACGTCGTTGGTAAGGGCATGAGTGAGTGGTGGCATATGTGGGTGGTTGGCGGCTCTATTGCCACTCTGACACGTCTTGGGATGGTTGTGTATGTCCTACCAATTTCAAGTCAGCTTCAGTCAATGTTGAATAGTTTTCTTCTTCGTTATGAGTGGAGATATTGATGAAAGTTTTGAAGGTGCCCATGAGGATGTAAACTTTGGTCATTAGGTCCTGTATGGTCAAGATATTGACATCAGGAATGGAAGTGCATAGAGGTTCGGGTAGGCGTCATACCTAAAGGAAACGAAGTAGATTCACTTGCCATGGAGAGCTGTCTGAGGCAGTTCCCAGGCGAGCAATACTGGTCCTTTTCTGGAGAGCAAGGGAAGCCTTTTAGTTCCCCAAAGATTGTTGAGAGAGCTAAAAGGCTCTGGCTATACGGGCAGCTGGCAATGGCAAGTACTGTTTCAGGAAGTAAGTTTTTAGGGTGATATACGCTATTTTAGAGTCCCCTTGATCGCAAAACCATTCTGAGATTTCCAGTAAAGTGTCCTTGAGGATCAATGCGATTCCATAGTCTTCTTTAGTTCTTAAAGGAGTGCGGCCATTGATATAAAACTGACCTCGACGCTTTCAAACTAGGCAAATGCCTCTTTCACAACAAAGGGCAGTAGTTTCATGTGTTTGGATGTTGATCGAAGAGTCAATGTGGGGGCAGGTGGGGTGTCATCATCAAACAATAAGACACAGCAGTGAGAGGAAGGTGGGAGGGATCTGGACAATTCGGTGGTCACCTCCGCGCGAGTCACCAGATAGGTGACAATTGAGAGGCGAGGTAAATGCAGCTGAATTTTATTAAACAGATATCAAGCTTATATACCAGGACTTGTAAGCAAGAACGTACAAAAAAGAAATAAAATAAATAAACATGTAATATTAGACTTGGTATATTAACAGTGCAGGGAAGAGCAAGGAAAAAGATAAAAAACAAAACCATTACTCTTTACAACCATTTGTGATCCACAATAGTTTCATGTAGTTATATGAGGGTGTATACTCATCCTTGAAGAGCGACTTTTTTTCCACCTGCCAACACAGCTCTTATTGTACGGACCTTAACTTATTCAATTCTGGCATTTAGGTCTGCCAAGCAAATCTCTGTAAAAAGTAGCAAATGTGCCTTCTCATATACCCAGAAATTTCTTCTATACCCTTGAACTCACTATGTGAAGGAGCAAGCCGAAAAACTTCATAACGCCATTCATGTATCATATTGTTCATATTGTCATGTTGTTTGAGAGGATTATGCAGCCTTTTTAGTAACCAAGACATCAACCAATATATAAAATTGTTGCTATACTTTTCATCACGATAGTCGCAAAATTCGTTTTTGGTTGAAAAGCACAAAAATGCTTATTCGATGAGTTCTTTTTCTATTCCAGCACCAACGACCACAAAAAATCGTTCTCCCTTTCCATGTGTCACCTGATATCTATATGAGAACCTTTTGGCTAGCTGTTTTACGTTAACGTATTATTTACTGGTTTGCATCCTCGCAGTCAACCCAATCTCAACATAAATCACCCATGATCCCTCGCTCTGATATTCCATGAATTCTCGTTATTCCTTAATTTGTCTACCAATAACATCAACATATTCTTTCCTTATATACATTTTCTGCTACAACGTTTCACGAAAAAAAAAAAAAATGCTCTCTAGTCGTTACCACACTGCCGTCTGGAATGATTCTTTGGGGATGATAAAAGCCTTCTTTAAATCTTCCACATATGTATTGAAGTGCTGGCTTTTTATTATTATTATTATTATTATTATTATTATTATTATTATTATTATTATTATTATTATTTGCTAAGCTACAACCCTAGTTAGAAAAGACAAGATGCTATAAGCCCAGGGCCCCAACAGAGAAAATAGCCCAGTAAGGAAAGGAACCAAGAAAAAATAAAATATTTTATGAACAGTAAAAATATTCAAATAAATATTTTCGATATAAACTATAAAAACCTTAACAAAATAAGAGGAAAAGAAATCACACAGAATAGTGTGCACGGGTCCACCTTCAAGCAAGAGAATTCTAACCCAAGACAGTGGAAGACCATGGTACAGAGGCTATGGCATTACCCAAGACTAGAAAACAATGGTTTTGATTTAGGAAATTCCTCCTCCTAGAAGAGCTGTTTTCCATAGCTAAAGAGTCTCTTCTACCCTTACCAAGAGGAGAGTAGCTGTTAAACAATTACAGAGCATTAGTTAACCCCTTGGGTGAAGAAAAATTGTTTGGTAATCTCAGTGTTGTGACAACACTAAGATTACCAAACAATTCTGAGGACAAAAAAGAATATGTAGCGCATTTCAAATTTGATGAAGCTAGGGGTGTCAGTTTTTTTTCCTTACAATGATTCTATTCACGATTTATTATATATATTATGTTTTTCTTCTTCAATTTTATCTTTGAATTCTTAACGTGTTTATAGTATTAACTTCGTGTACTTTCTGGTTTGAAGAAGAACTCTATCTATTTTTCTTAATGTCAATCATAATATTTATCTTTAATTTTAAATTATGATGATAGGATATGAAAATTTGATCTCACAAACAGAAAAGTACTAAAGATACTTATTCACACTTCATTTGTTATAAAGAATTAGTATTTCAATATACTGTACACTATATATATATATATATATATATATATATATGGCTGATGGTCACCTCTCGAATCGATACAGATGTCAAGAGATTTTTCGTGATGGAAAGCCTAATATTGCAGGGAAAAAGAAAAACTTGGCTCATCGGTGAGTATTTATGATACAACGTGAGCTAAAAACGTGATTTTACTGCCTTTTTCACATGTGTCTGAATATTTCGGTCCATAGCATAATCTTAGTGTACATATAGTTTGGTTGGTTAGCTAGAAATTTATAACTATACAACTTCAAAGCATAATCTTTTGTTAGGTTGCCAATTTTAAGCATATTCCTTCTTTCTGGTTTGAAAGTCTTTGAACATAAGGTATTTATGAAAGAGATTGCTATGGAAAGAATAACAATAGGAATAACACTATTGGACAGGAAACGAACATTACTGATACAGTTGAAAATATTCTAACAACACGTAAGAAAATTAAATGCATATGGGCAAGACATATGAACAGGATATTTTAATTTTGCCATATCAAATATATTGGCATATGAATAGAGCACATAATTTTTTTTTTCTTACGTTCTCAAGATTAAGTTTTACGCGCACTAAATATTTATAAAAGATAATTTTCAAATGGGAGGATGTCAAAGAGATACAGCATGGGCGTGACAGTCATACACTTTTTATCCATCAGAGGTTAAAAATAGAATACGTTGCGTAACTTAAAACATAGGTTGGTATTTAAATAAGAAATTTAAAATGAACACACTAAAACTATATGATTGCAGGACACATGATAAAAATATAGCTAAATCTCTGGTTCCGGTAATAGCTCCAATAACAATGAAGGAATATTCTGTGAATGACTTTTTCAATTGCTAAATAAAGGATTTGAATTTTTATTAGTTACCCTAATTATAGGATATCATTCACTTACTTTTGTGTTACATTAAGATCCAGTCTTTATAGTAATACTCGATTGCTATTTCTATATTTTGTATACAAGACTTTGTTTAAATGATGAGTTGCGTCATGAGTCGGAAGCCAAAAACAGCTGTATCAGTAGAGTAATTTAAGAGGATTAAATGTAAATTATAATACAAACGTATTATTGAATCCCACTAAGAAGAGTTGACGAAGATGGGATTTAAATAAATATAATAACCAATGCCTATATCAGGTATACATGATGATGTGATTCAATTAAATTAATAACAAATATAAAATATGGTGACAATGCTAAGGAAAAACCAACAGGAAACTTACCAAACACGAGGAACGGCACAACAATAGGTAACAATCAATCTTGATATCAAGAAAGAAGCCAGTGTCCAACATTTCTCTTTTATTTATGTTAAAGCAAAATAAGGTGAGGGTAAAATTCGTTAAGAGGCAGTGTTGCTAAGGTAAATATTTACCTTAACCCCTAGTTAGTTTTGTATGAAGAAACACGAGGCCCTAACTAATATTTTTTTCTTTTGCATGAAGAAACCAAAAGTGCAATCAACAACACAGGAACTAAGTTATAAATGACTTTCTTTTGAGAGTTACAAGTTTAATCTGTAGATATCCATAGCCTAAACTAATCCAGGTAATAGTGCAAAAAGTTTATGGGAAAATAGGTTCTGCAAATGTTTAATACATTGCATTCTAAAGATTACACAAGTGAGGCTATAATTAAGGATCTTGCCATATATTTTGCTCCTTAGGGCAATAAATTTATTGAAAGGTATCAATTTATAGCAAAGACATATTAGAGAGAAAATAAACCTTTGATGTGTTTGTGACTAGACTTAAGAATTTCTAGAGTTGGAAAATATTATCATAGATCAAGTAATTGCCCATTACACATCACAAGAGATAAGGAAAAAAAAACGATCCTACAAAATAAAGATTTAACACAAGAGAAGGTATTGATAATAGCATAGCATTTGAAACTTAAAATAGGTAAAGTAACATTGAAGGTAGTTCTAAAAGCAATAATATTTAAAACTCTGAAACTAGTAACATAGGTTCAACGTTAAAAGATAATGAAATCAGATGAAGAATACTTCAAAGCCTAATCATAAAAAAAAGGCCTAACTATAATGTTCATAAGTATCAGAATCAGACTTATACGAATAAACCACAAGAAAAACCTTAATGCTATAGGTAAAACAGATCAACTTGCTTACAAGTCAAGGAAATGCCCTGCTCCAGAACACACGTGATTGAAATGTAAAAGGATGGACCATTTTACAAATGTGTGTAGATTTTTTAAACATTACGCAAATAAATAAATACTACACTTGATACTATAGGTCAGGAGATTTTTGCAGAAAATGTTCATAATTATCAGGATAGGTTAGAAACTTATTATGCATTTCATATAAATTCTGTCAACAAAGATGCAAAGAAACACATGCTGATAAAAGTGGTCAGAATGGTAAAGTAATTATAATGCAAGATAATACAGCAACTGATATATCAATTCTGACTGAAAAAAAAACTAAAAACCATTCGTAATTTGTTATTTAGATGTACAAATAGAGTTTTGAAAGGTAATAATAGTTTTCATATACAGGTAATACCTGCTTCAATGTAGTAGTGTGTAAAGAACAGAAGTTAGCGCGGATATCAGTAACCGTAGTTAAAGTAAAGGATTAGATTTGCTAGGTTTCAATTGGTTACAACATTTAAAATTAGAATGGCTAAGTATTACAGTTGAAGAAGAGGAACACAAGAATAAAGTAACTGTTAATAATATTAAGTCAGATTCTATAAAGTAAATAATGCAAAAGAAATTTTGATTTTTAAACCATATATCACTCCTATATTTTTCTTCCAGACCAGTACCATATGCATTGAAAAGTGCAGTTGAAACAAAAGACAAAATGTTCGAAAGTGAAGGTTTATGGGGAAAGGTTGCATATTCAGATTGGGCTATACCATTAGTTCTTAATGTGAAGTAAATAGGTCATGTTAGGTTATGAGCAGATTACAAAGTAAGGTTGAATCCACAGCTTTAGGTGAGTTAGCTGATTGAGTAATGATAATGATACTGACGTGTACATAGTACATATGAAAACAAAATTTGCAGCTATGCCATGATGTGCTGTATTTTCTAAACAATATCTGAGCAAAGCATTTCAAAAGCTTCCTGGGGATGATAATTAACAATAATTATGTACATTTAATACCTCCTTAGGTTTGTTTAGTTAAAATAGATTACCTTGTGGAATAGCAAGTAGTCCAGCTACATAACAAAGTTTGGAGAAATTTTTTTAAGGAATTCAAAAAGTATTTATTTTCATAGATGATAATTTAATCTCTGGTAAAGATAAAAGAGAACATATAGAAAGATTACGGACACTACTGAAGATGTTGAAGGAACAGACTATTAAAGTAAATTAGAGCAAATATATTTAAGAGGTTGGTTCAGTGAAATACTCAAATCTTATGATTAATGCCATAGGTATTCAGGTGACTAAGGAGAAAATTAAAACAGTATAATCAACAAAAGTACCAGAAAATGTTCAGGAATTACATTATTTATAGGATTGTAACATTTTACGGGAATCTCACTCAGAATTTATTTACATTTGCCAATCAGATGTATAGCTTGTTGCATAAGGATGTAGAGTGAAACTGGACTAATGATTAGATGGAATCTTTGGAAAAATAAAACCGGAAATAGCATTAACTACATTTCTGATTATGTTTTAACGTAATTTTTGCTTCATTTTCGTCAGCCTTGTTACTGCATTTTTGTTTCATGTAAAATTAGTATAAGATTTAATTTTTAAGGCTTTAGTTGTAAATTCATTTCTTTTTCTTTTGAAGTGCTGTTTTAACCTCATCCCCGCTCGTTTGAAGATTTATAAGTGTCTGGTTTAACGCTGGTTTCTTTTCTGTGTTTTTCGAGTCTTTGGTGAGAAGAGAATACTATGTTTACCTGTGAGGACCTACTTCAGCAGCTGGCTTGTGTGAGCTTTTACGAGGATTGCAACACCAACGTTCGAAGGCTTTTAGCAGGTGTACTTCGGCCACATCCGGTGATTTGCAGTTCCTGCGTGTTCTCTTCTGTGGTCCGCAGAGCTGACGTAGGAATCCTGACTTTGAGGTGGACTCAAAAGAAACACCACCGTCGATGCATCCTCGCCATAGTCAGCTGCGGGAGCCTTGAAGCTCGTGGTGTCATGTTGGGAGGCAGTTGCCAGGTGGGAGCAATTATTTACCTTTTTTTGTGTTGGGACTCCATTTCCTTTCCTTTGATGAGGAGTACATCGGAGCAGCCCTCCCTACGGCAGCAGAGTGGATTGGAGTCACTACCTTGTTTGGAGCTGTGGGTGATTTTATCCTGGACCAAAGAGTATGAGAAAATATATTTATTTTGTTTTTGCCTGTTTGTTTGGTAAATTATTTAAAGGATAGACTCTTTTTCGTTGAGAGTATGGTGTTTCCCGTTGGGGAATTTTTTTTTCGTGTTTATTTGTTAATAATAAGCCATATCTCTGTGTGTGCCTTCTTAGCCATCAATGTTCATTGATTAAGTGTTATTTGCTAATTGTTATTTAGGTGTTAGTTGTTAATAGTTACTTGTAAGATGTTAAATTCGAATTGTTAGGTAGTCACCAGGATGACTGTTCTAAAATTTTTTTTATAAATATTGTTAATTTTTCTCAAGTGTTTTCGTTTCCACTGACCAATTTTTATGCCTGAAATTGTTGTGAATACTGACTTCTCTTATTGTGCAATAAGAACTAGCACCACGGCGTGACGAGGGCCGTAACACTAGTAAATTATCAAACTGATTTACCTCTCAAATTACTTAAGTATGTGATACATTGAACGTAGGTTTATAATGCTAGATGGGAAAATAATCGTATTTGCTTTTAGAGTTTTGAACTAGGAAAAAAGAAATGACTCTCAAATGGAAAAAAAGAAGGTTTAGCATTAGTGTATAGGGTCTAAGAATTTCATGTGTCTTCATGGAATGAAAACGTTTAAGCTTGTCACATATCATAAACCTTTATTAGCAATATTGGGTCTAAAAGCAGGTTTATCTATGTTAATAGCTGCAAGACTACAACGTTGGGCAATTATGTATACCTTATATCATTATGATATGGAATATCATCTTACATAAAAAATGGCTAGTGCAGATGCTTTATCTAGATTCCCCGTAGACAAATCACCAGAAGAATATGATGGCAGTATATTGCTAATTTCAGTATATGATGTACCCACTACAGCAAAGATACTACACACAGTACCAAGAAAGGATCAGTACTTAGTTAAGTCTCAGAGAAATTAAAAACAGGTAGAAACCTATGGAGAAAAGATAGGTTATATTGAACAATATAAGGAGACTTGGCAAGAACTTAGAATAACAAAAGGATGTATCATGAAAGGATCATAAGTAATTACTTTTAGTTCACTGAGGGATATGGTCTTGTCTGAAATACACGCCGTTCACCAAGGCATTGTCAGATGAAAGTCTATTGCAAGGACTTTTGTCCGGAAATTAGTTGTAGATGGCGATATGGAATTATTAGTACGAAATGATATGAATTATGTTATGCAAGAAAACAATCTCCATTTGGCTAGATTTAACCCATGGAAGTTACCCAGGTATACATGGCAGAGAGTGTACATAGATTTTAAAGATCCTTTTTATGGTTTTTTTTTTTTTTTATAGTTGTAGATGTTTACAGTAATTGGACAGAATCAATTCCAATAAAAACATCTTATGCTACTGTGAAATACTTCCTGCACTTTTTTCTACATATAGCATTACTGAAAGAAGTGTAACTGATAATGATCCAAAGCTTACCTCATAAGGGTTTGAAAAGTTTTGAAATGTTAATGGTACTAATCATACATTTTCAATAACATATCCTCTCATAAATGGAGAAGCTGAAAGATTTCTTCAAATATACAAGCTAATATGAAGCGTAGAAAGGCAAATGCTATAACATATCTTTTCATGTAACAAAGTTTTAATGTCTTATGGAAACACACCATATAGCACAAAGGTATGGCACTATCAAATCAGTTGATGGGGAGTAGGATTTGGTCTAAGTTCCATTTGTTGCTTCCAAGCTTGCAAAGTGATTTAGAAGAGAATGGGTATAACCAATTATAAAGCGTCCAAAAAGTAAGACATTTTTTCCATTATCTAATGTCATGGTAAGATCTTACAATACTCCAGAGAAGTGGGTACCAGGAAAATTTTCAAGGGAGATAGGAAATTTCAGGTATGATAATGAGGTTGGTGAAAATATTGTAAAAAATTCATGTTGATGAATTACAGACGTTCAATAAATATCCTAAATAACACGTGAATGTTAGAGATGGAAAATATTCAGTAGTTAGATCAAATGAGTCAAATATTAACCGAAATGCTCAAACATCAGATGTAAATTCGGGAACTATTCATATGTAAGTACAGAATAAAGTTCGAATACTTTCCAATGGGATAAATAGAGGTAAATCCCCTGAAAGATTAGACTTGTAAAGTTTTGTACAATATCACGTTTTGTAGTAAGAGACTGCTGTGTATTTTATACTGTAATACCACATGCATTACGTGTATTGAAATAACGGTGCACAGTATTGCATTGATAGAAGATTTTTGAACGTTAATTATTAGTGTCATATCGTATGTTATGGAGGATCCATTAATTTTTTAGTGACTTCATAGATAGGATGTGATTCTTCTTAGTTTTGCATTACAGAATTATCCAGTCTTCTAAGACTGATGCTCGTTTCTTATTTTCTTAATTTTGTCATGCAAGAGTTTATTTACATGATAAGTAGAGTCGCGAATTGGAAGCCACATAAAGTTTTAGCAGTAATATGTAACTTAGGAGAATTATATGTATTTTATGATACAAACGTATTATTGAATCCCACTAGGAGGAGTCAACAAAACTGGTATTTAGACGACTATGACAACCATTGCTTATTTCAGGTATGGGTGATGGCAGTAATCACATTACATTGATAACATATTTCAAAAAATAACATACTGTATATTTACTTATTTTATTGGAACTTCAATCGGATTTGCAATGAGGTCTTAAATTTTTCCTCATCTTTATTTGCTACGCCGTAACAATGAAAAATGTCACTCCTGAAAAATAGAAGCTATAATTTTATTCATTATCACCACACTTTCTAATACATTTGTTGAAAATAGATTGCATCTTCATGAAGGATCTTAAATTTTATAAAATCTGCGTATCAGAATAAATGCTCAAACATTTTGTTTTCATGAATTTCAACCAAAAAATTATTTTTTCCAAAATTTCACATTCAACATTTATTTTTTATTTCTTTTGAATTCAAATTCATTTTTTGGGGGTGCATTATAATATTTTTTTTCCTATTAACATATAACACAGCAAAAGCCTCAATCTTTTACAACTTCCACGTTTTGATTTTAGGAATAGAAATTAATTTTTCGAACGTCAGTTTTCTTAGCTAAGGACATAATATCCTGCACTGTAACTCACCTCAACATCTGTAATCGCATACACACCAAAGGGTTAAGTAACATAATTCTGAAAAAGATATGTAATAAAGAATTAATTATATTTCCATTTCCAATAGAATTAACTTTATCAATGAAATCTTATACCTTATGAATATTCAAGTACCGATCCATCATGGGGTTAAGCTTTTATAATGGAAATTTAATCCATCTTTTCCACTCCTGGTTACTGATGTACACGGGAAATCTAAATGTAAATAAAGGGTTACGAAAATTGTCGAATTTTGCTAACAAATACTCTATATTTCATGTATTAGCAAATAAATCTCAGTGATTAGCCAAGTAATGATGGTATATTAAAAAGAATGATTTTACAATAATGATTTATTGTAAAAATCTATTTCTGAATTTATTTAAACTATATGACTTAAGGGAATTGTGTTGAAATTTGTTCATCGTATTGTCAAGTTTGATTTTTCGTCTTTCGATTAAAAACGCATATTTAGAGATCGCCATTTTCATAAGAGCACGATAAAGAAACAAAAAACGTCTTGCATAACGAGCACCCCGACTTTTTTCCTTAACATCTATCAACCAATGCTTACCCAACGTTACCCAATAAAAGTGAAAAAAGGTGTTTTTATATGACGTGTGTCTAATCGCTATTTTTACTTTTATCACCCAGAGCTTTCTCCACTCCATCCATGCACCTAAACCTCGACCTACCCTTAGTAATTCTATGAATTATTATGTTCATCACCATCTTCTGCCGACGAACATTCTCTATTATCTATACAGAGCCGTACCATCTCATCACGTTCATATCCACTTAAGCTGCTTAATTATCTATTACACCCGTTCTCTCCCTCACTTCTTCGCTCTTAACCCTATATAATCGAGATACATGAGACATACTCTACAATCACTTTATCTCTAACCCATTCAATTTTTGTCTCCGTCATTTTCATTCCACAGACCTCCGACTATTTCAATGTAGCTGTTCAAATCATTTTCATAGAGAACTCTCTTTACGATACTTAAACTGATCTACTTTGTCAAGTAACTATCCATTAAAAAAAAAAAAAATAATTCAACCTAATATCTCCTCCTTCCTTCTCGTGCAGCTCAAAACCTTACCCTTCCCTATAGTAACTAACATCTTCCTTCTCTCAAAAAACATTCCAAACCCTGTAACTAAACGACCCAGCTTCTCCTCCGAGTCTGCAACCAATACAGTACCAGCGAAAAAAAAAAAAAAAATATTCACCTACCACACTTGATCGAACTCGTCTATCAGATTCAGTCTTTGACTAAGCCCTCGAGCATTCACGTCTCTCACAAATCCATCAACAAATAAATTGAACAACGTTGGTGACAAAACACATCCCTGTCTCAGTCCCACTCGCATTGGAAACCGATAACGCACTTCATTTACTAATCTAACACATGTTGTACTACCTACGTAGAAACTCTTCACAGCTTGCAACAACCTTACACTATTAACATATAACCTCATTACATTCCACACCGCCTCTCTATCAACTATATAATAAGCTTTCTCCAGATCAATAAATGCAACATAGTCCTTCATGTCTTTTGCTATATAAACACACGCACACGCACACACACACAAACACACACACACATATATATATATATATATATATATATATATATATATATATATATATATATATATATATACACACACACATATATATATATATATATATATATATATATATATATATATATATATATATACATATATATATACACACACACACACATATATATATATATATATATATATATATATATATATATATATATATATATATATATATATATATATATATATATATATATATATATACACACACACATATATATATATATATATATATATATATATATATATATATATATATATGTATATATATATGTATATATATATATATATATATATATATATATATATATATATATATATATATACATATATATATATATACATATATATATACATATATATATATATATATATATATATATATATATTATATATATATATATATATATATATATATATATATATACTGTATATATACGTACATATAATCGGGATACCCTAACGTGACAATTGGGTTTGCATATCATTGGCAAGAGCAGCAAAGCTTTCTTAGTCAGAGCGAAAAATACTACGTTGTTTGTTTTGAATGATCACACGAAAATCTCGCTCTATCAACAATCCATACGGTCCAGCGTGGTGATGAAATCCGGCCGAACCTCAGACATGATTTGGTTGGAGGGGGGGATGTGAATGAACTGCATGTGTTCATTAGTTTGATACGAAAATACTAGATTGATATAGACAAACTCATATGGAAATAACCAAATATTATTGCTGAATTCTACAAGAAAATAACTGTTCCGCAGACAATGCAATATCTAGCCAAATTTAGTGAGAAATGGTTCCAGTAAACATCGATAAACTGAATAGAAATCTTAATAACATTTGGCATTACTTAAAACAACGAAAAGAATATATGGGTATATCCCAGAAGTTATGTATTTTTTTTCCGTCATTGAAAGATCTTCAGTGTTTTAATGCAAAGCATTCACAATGAAAAATCTCTTTTTACATAGGTTTTAATCTATTCTCCTTGTAATAGACATTACTTTTTATTACCATCAAAGCAATCTCAAATAGACAGTGCATGCAACATAAAAACTGTCTAGAAAAGAATCACTCGACAGTGAATGGTAATTTATATTACATACTTTTGTATGAGAGAGAGAGAGAGAGAGGAGAGAGAGAGAGAGAGAGAGAGAGAGAGAGAGAGAGAGAGAGAGAGAGAGAGAGAGAGAGAGAGAGTGTGTGTGTTTGTTATTAGTGCTAATAAAAAACAGAAGTCAGAAAGAGTTATTATGAAATATCTTATATCAGGCCTTTTCTATCCTTTGTCCATTTTCCTTTCAGACTTTGTATTCCTCGCTATTTACACTCACCATTAAAAGTGGAAGAAATTTAACACCCATTACTCAAAATCTAAAACCCTTTCAACCCCTTGACATATCCTAGAAAGATATATCAGGATAAATGCTCGTTCATAAATCTCTTGGAAGTCGGTGTTTCTGGGATTTTTTAGTATTATTATTGTTTCCTTTTATGCAAACTGTTAGAGTGGATGAGTTTTTTTTTTTCGACCTTGTATAAGTTTTCTGACGAGGGAGCATGATGGGGATGAAAAATATCATATATACACGTAAAAACTTAGTGAAAGAGAAAAAACCGAAGACACAGACGGACAGAATGGAGTTCCAAATATTTTTTAGTTTTATATTTTTTCAGCCTATTATGTACTACTACTACTACTAAATAATAATAATAATAATAATAATAATAATAATAATAATAATAATAATAATAATAATAATAATAATAATAATAATTGACACTTGGTAGAGCACACACCATCACCTTCACCCCCTCTTAAAATACAAAATCAAATTATGCACTTTCGAGCTCTTGTTTCATGTAGATAGGATTATAATTCATCATGTCTCAGAAAATAAGTTTTTATTTTTTCACGACCTCTGCCTTGGCCTTTAATACAATCACTCTAAAATATAATCAAATAGTCCTTATATCTTGGCTAATCATCCCCCAACGAATTTCGTAAGATTTCACCACTCTTTTTTTTTCCATTTTATTTTTCATCTTTCCGTGACCTCGACCTTCGTCATGTTGTATATCAGTAGATAGGCAATTGAATTAAGCACCTTTTCGTATTATTTTGTAGCCTATGTGATAATAATTTCCCACAATAGAGCAAAAATACATTTTTTTTTTTTTTTTTTTTTTTTTTTTTTTTTTTAGCTGACCTTTGCCTCGTCTTTGAATCATGCCTAACCATCCCATCAAATTTCATGAGATTTTTTTTTTCTTTTTATTCCTGACCTTGACCATGATCATGTTTCTTATCATGAGATTGTAAATTGAATTAGTACTATTTGTCACTAGCTCCATGCAAATCAGGAAAAAATTATCGACTCCATTAAAGCAAAAAGCGTTTTTAACCTTGACCTTGACCTTTTAACAAAAATCTTTCAAATGAAAAATATACACAATGTAATTTCACACCTTTTACCACAGAGTTTAATAAAATCATATTAAAAAAGAGAAAAAATAAAATAAAAGAGCTATAATAAGTTTTGGACATTCTTGTTACCTTGACTTCGACCTTTGACCCAGCAACCATAAATCTTTAGGAAATTCTCATTGGTTCTTGGCCAAGATCCCCACCAAATTAAGGAATTAATAAACACAAAAACATAAACAAATAAATACTTGCCTATTAACGATGAGCAATCAGGGATTTCGGACCTCTGCACCTCGGCACCGAAAAAAAAAAAAAAAAAAAAAGACAGTCAATTTGCTTATGATCCAGACTACAGATCCGGAACCGGATCATATGCAAATTCTATTAAACTCATCCATGGCCATCTATCAGTGTTGAGAATTATCTCGATTTCCATTACTTTATTCTAACTTTATCTTTAAATTGACAGATAATGCAAATCCATATCTAAAATCCAAAATCTGGGACAGG
>NC_090736.1:111219887-111224887 GCF_036898095.1 Palaemon carinicauda
GGCTGGTCTCCCAGTAGAACTGGGACAGGACCTCTCTTCGATTGTTGGAATGATCCAACAAATGCAGAAGGAGAATCAGGAGAAGGCGGCTGCAATGGAACTGCGTATGCAGTCCCTAGCAGAATCACATGGGCCCCAGAAAAGGCTCAATGTGAAAGACCTTCCCATATGCTCAGATGCTAACCCATGGAGGTATGCTGAGCACATGCCGATGACGACTGGTAAGATCGTCATCTCGGATAAGCTGGGTTCAGTTCCCCTAGAGGAGGTAGAATTCTGGCCCAGCAAGGCATCATATCCGGACTGCTATGTCCGGCTGAGAAAAGAACCAGCCTCAAGGGAGGAGACAGAGCCGAAGGAGGTCATTATTATGGACCACGCTAAGGCTCATGCCCTACTTTCATCCTCGATGAAAGAGAGGGGCTTCTCGAATTCGAAGGTAGCTGCATTGAGCAAGAAGCTCCCTTCTTTTGTGTCCTCTCCTGATAGAGCCTTCCCCTTTTTACAAAAAGGGTTTGCGGCTGTCCTAAAGGCAGTCGAGGCCGGCAAGCCTTGCCCCTCCCTGGAGGAGTGTAAACCCTTGTCGCTGGCTCTGCCTATGGACCACAAAGACTGGAAGGATGTCCATCTGACATTCTCAGTGGGAAAGTTGGAGGCTGATATTGCCGGACGGCAATTCGGCGAGGACCTCCCTAAGCTGCCCGAATCTCTTTTACGAAGAGAGTTCGAGACCAAAGAAAGACTGGCTGCCTCAATGTCTCATCAGACCACTCTTGAGACAATGGCAAGTGACCCTAAGGTCCATGAAATGTTCATGGTAGTGGCTAAGTCTCACCTAGCCACAGTGACAAAGGACCTTTATGGCTTCATCAAGGCAAGGAGAGCTTGCAGGGAGGTCGTGTTCACCGGGGCTTCGGTGAGACACGAACCAAGGAAATTAATCTCCTCCAACATTTGGGGAAAAGACCTATTCCCTACCGATGTGGTCAAAGAGGTTGTTGATAAGGCCGCCGTGGAGAATAGAAACCTTCTCCAGAAGTGGGGCCTGGCTATCAAAAGAAAATCTTCCCCGGATGAGGGTCCTCAACCAAAGAGGAAGAATATGAGGACTAGGCTACCATCTCGGCCAGCCAAGACTTATAGACAGCAACAGCAACTGCAATTGCCTTTGCCTCCAGTACCCCAGATGGTGGCACAAACCCCGACTGCCTTTCAGTGGGTACCCCAGGCTGTGCCAGGTCAGTCAACCACATTCGCCCCAACGTTCGAAGGACAGTCTTCTTCCTTTCGTGCAAAACCTAGAGGAGCAGCCAGAGGCTCGTCTAGGCGCCCCTCAAGGGGAAGGGGATTCAGAGGTGGTCGTGGTCAGGGAGGCAAGACCTCAGGACGGCAGTCCAAGTGAAATGATACCGGTAGGAGGGAGACTGATGAAATTTTGGGATCGCTGGACCTTCGATCCCTGGGCCCAAAGCCTACTCAAGAATGGACTGGGTTGGAGCTGGTACAGCACTCCACCCCCATGCCTTCGGTTTTTCCAACACTCCACCCCCGTTTTGGAGGAGTACGTTCAAGAACTGTTGGAGAAAAATGTGATCCGAAAGGTGAAGTCCATCAAATTCCAAGGGAGGCTGTTTTGTGTTCCCAAGAAAGACTCGGAAAAGCTCAGAGTCATTCTGGACTTGTCACCACTCAACAAGTTCATAGTGAATTGCAAATTCAAGATGCTAACACTGCAACACATAAGGACCTTACTGCCCAAGAGGGCATACTCAGTCTCTATAGACTTGTCAGACGCCTATTGGCACATTCCAATCAGCCGTCGACTCTCCCCCTACCTAGGGTTCAGGCTACAACGGAAACTGTACGCCTTCAGAGCCATGCCATTCGGGCTAAACATAGCCCCAAGGATTTTCACGAAGCTTGCGAGCGCAGCTCTCAAACAATTACGCCTAAAGGGAATTCAGGTAGTAGCCTACCTGGACGACTGGCTGGTGTGGGCAGCATCCGAGACCGAATGCTTGCAAGCTTCCAGTCTGTTGATCCAGTTCCTAGAGTACCTAGGCTTCAAGATCAACAAGAAAAAGTCTCGACTTTCTCCATCCCAAAAGTTCCAGTGGCTGGGAATCCACTGGGACCTTTTGTCACACAGTTTCTCCATCCCGACGAAGAAAAGGAAGGAGATAGCGGGCTCTGTCAAGAGACTTCTAGATTCCGAAAGGATATCAAGACGCGAACAGGAGAGGGTACTAAGCTCTCTCCAGTTTGCTTCAGTGACAGACCCAGTGCTAAGAGCACAGCTAAAGGATGCAACCGGAGTTTGGAGAAGGTATACATCAAACGCGCGAAGAGACCTGAGAAGACCAGTGCCGCCTCGGCTAGTACTCTTCTCAGACCTTGGTCCCAAGCCAGACATCTAAAGAAGTCGGTGCTTCTTCAGCCACCTCCCCCGTCGATGACGATTCACTCAGACGCCTCAAAGGAGGGATGGGGAGGTCACTCTCATCGGAAAAAAGTCCAGGGGACTTGGTCCAAGCTATTCAGGACCTTTCATATAAACTTTCTAGAAGCTATGGCAGTGCTCCTTACCTTAAAGAAAGTCTCCCCGCGTCACTCGATCCACATAAGATTGGTGACGGACAGCGAGGTGGTTGTGAGATGCTTGAATCGACAAGGGTCGAGGTCACCACCTCTCAACCAAGTGATGTTAGCCATTTTCCGATTGGCGGAAAAGAAGAAGTGGTACCTGTCGGGAGTTCACCTTCAAGGAGTCCGCAATGTGACAGGGGACGCTCTATCCAGGTCAACACCGATAGAGTCGGAATGGTCCTTAGAGGCAGGATCATTTTCCTTCATTCTGAATCAAGTCCCAGAACTGCAAATAGACCTCTTTGCGACGAAAGACAACAAGAAGTTGCCCCTGTACGTGTCCCCGTACGAGGACCCCTTAGCGGAAGCAGTGGACGCAATGTCCCTCGACTGGAACAGATGGTCCAGGATTTATCTGTTCCCTCCTCACAACCTTCTGTTGAGGGTCCTCAACAAACTGAGATCCTTCAAGGGGGTAGCGGCAATAGTGGCCCACAAGTGGGCGAACAGTATGTGGTTCCCCTTGGCGTTGGAACTACAGATGAAGTTCGTGCCGCTACCACATCCAGTTCTGACCCAGCGAGTCCAGAAGTCAACTGTCTGCGCTTCATTACAGAAAACCAAGACCCTGCAGCTCATGATTTTCTCGCCCTAGCGGTGAGAAAGCGTTTCGGGATTTCGAAAGCCAGCATAGACTTCCTAGAGGAATACAAGTGCAAATCGACTAGAAGGCAATATGAGTCATCTTGGAGAAAATGGGTGGCCTTTGTAAAGGCAAAGAATCCGCAGGAGATCTCAACAGACTTCTGCTTATCTTTCTTCATCCACCTCCATGGCCAAGGGTTGGCAGCTAACACGATTTCAGTGTGTAAATCTGCTTTGATGAGACCCATTTTATTTGCCTTCCAGATCGACCTAGGTAACGAGATCTTTAATAAAGTTCTGAAAGCCTGCGCTACGCTCAGACCTTCAGCACCTCCAAAGCCCATCTCATGGTCTTGAGACAAAGTTCTTCATTTCGCCTCCCTGTTGAGCAATAAAGAATGTGCGTTAAAGGATTTGACGCAAAAATTTATTTTCCTATTTGCACTCGCGTCCGGGGCCAGGGTTAGTGAAATCGTAGCCCTCTCGAGAGAGGCAGGTCGTGTTCAGTTCCTGTATGGGGGGGAGCTGAACCTGTTTCCGGATCCTACGTTTCTCGCTAAGAATGAGTTACCCACCAACAGGTGGGGTCCCTGGAGAATCTGCCCTCTGAAAGAAGATGCATCTCTATGTCCAGTAGAATGCCTAAAGGTCTATCTTCGTAGAACTTCAGACTTCAAGGGTGGTCAACTATTCAGGGGAGAAACATCAGGCTCAAATTTATCTCTGAATCAACTCAGAGCGAAAATCACATATTTTATTCGCAGAGCGGATCCTGACAGTACACCCGCAGGTCACGATCCGAGGAAAGTTGCCTCATCCCTAAATTTCTTTAATTGTATGGATTTTGAACATCTCCGTTCATACGGGCTGGAAGTCTTCCAGGGTGTTCTTTCGCCACTATGCGAAGCAAGTAGAGGAACTTAAGAGATCTGTGGTAGCAGTGGGTCGTGTAGTTAACCCTACTGTTTAACTCTGCGAGGAACAGAGGTCTTAATTGGGACGATTAAGTCCAGGGTGAGTGTGTAGGTACATACTGTACTACAAACTAAATGAGGGCACCAAGTGCCCTTAAAGGCTGTTCCTTCTTTCAAAGGTGAACCTAGCATAAGTTCAGACATGTGTGCCAAGCGTTTCTAACGCTAATGTGATTGATTTGTAATACAGACTTTTTATGACTTGATACCTTGGTATCTTATTAAAGTGGTGTTTAATGGTTTTTCTTTCAGATAAACAAGTTCTGTTTACTATCATACTTATGCTTAAAGTTTTGGGTTACCCTCTTTTATATAAATATATATATATTTGTTGTTAACCTGTCTGTTTATTATCTGTCAATAAACATGTTCTTGAGAACCTTGCGTCTCTTTCACCTGTGTCAATTTATTGGTATAATTGAGCATTTTAATTCTATGTATCTTATCTGGGATAATTCTGATAGAATTGTTCTGTTATGCAAGCTATGTTGCATTGGTTTATGTAAGTCCCCTAATGAGAGGACTCCGTCCCATAAAGGGACGAGGGCGGTTTTATTAGTTTCTTCGTATGCGGATATAAACCTTTGTCCAATACAAGTATTGTGCGGATTACTGGTCAATATATTGACGCAGTGGTTCTATACAAACTATGCTTTACTTAATATAGGGCGAGACCACTATATTAGCTTGCCTGGTATTCATACATAGATATATGCACTCTTTGGGACTTTCCAGAGTCTAGTGGGACTCTTCCCTGTAGGGGGCAGGAAGCTCTAACATAGTTTATAGTTAGTT
>NC_090736.1:111229887-111244887 GCF_036898095.1 Palaemon carinicauda
TATGAGAGGTATTGCCAGGATAAGTATGGTGATAGTAAGAGAGATTTGTCTAGGGAGTCAGGACAATATTTGACTGTGTATTTGTTGACGATGTATGGTGTGATAATGAGTGTAGGGGATGTTGAATATGATAATGTGAAAGGTAGGATAATCGAGCAGATAAAACATATGAAAGGGAGTGTTAAGTATAGGCGTAAAAATTATTCTATTGAGGCTCAAATGAATGTGGGTGAGGCTATTTTTATGTATGTATGTCGGTTAGAAACGTTAGCAAGGAAGAAGTATTGAGACGAAGGTATATATGAGAATAAGGAGTTAATAAAAAAAGTTTTTGATGACAGTACCTGAGAATGAGTGTGAATATATTAATTTGAAACAGAAGGAGAAAATGAGGTGGATACAAGAGAGATTTACATGGGATGATATACTAGAGATAGTTGAGGATTATGAGTTAGATAGGTGCATGAGAGAAAGTAATTCTGTGAGCATAATTACTGGAATGGAAGAAAGTGTAATAGAATTTGGTAGTTATAAGGATGCAATTTTAAGAGGGCCAATAACGATAGATGATCAAGTAATAGAAAGGAGTGTTAGGGCAAGTAACGGAGGAACTGTGCAAGCAAATAGTGGATTTAGGAAGGGTAATTAGCGCAATAATGATAGGAGTGTGAGTGTACAACGAGGTATGTCAGATAGTCGTGTCTGTGATTAAAAGTATTATATGTGTGGAAAGGAAGAGCATAAGAAGAATGAATGTAGATGGGCTCCAGGTGCTTGTTTTGGATGTGGTGAGGTAGAGCATAGAATTAGCGAGTGCAAAAAACAGAAAGGGGTAAAATGTTATCGGTGTAGTATGACTGGGCACATAGCGAGTGGATGTCGTAGTAATCGTTTGAATGTGATTTGTGGTAATTGTGCTAAGGATGGTCATTATACTAGAATTTGCAAGGAGCCGTGTGGTAAGTGTACTGAATGTGGTGTAGATGGGCATGTAGCTAGAGTATGTAGGAAGAAGGGGTTAAGTCAGACAGGATGCTCAGGAAACTAGAGTGTAAGAGGGTTCAGCTGGGTGAGTCCTCGAGTGTGTGCGGAGTGAATGTGATGCATGTTCGTGAAGGTTTACTGCATGAAGACATGATGGGTGAAAGAGCTTATGACTGCATGAGTGCAAAAGTAAATTTTAATGGAATAGAGCTAGTTAGTCTAATTGATACTGGTTATGGTGTCAATTTAATGTTTAGGAATGTGTACGATAAGGTAAGGGATGTTTGTGAATTTAAGGAGTATAAAGAGGAACTGAAAAGTATTGGTAATTTAATCATGTGTGTGCGGGGAAAGTTACATGAAAATGTTATGATTAGGGGGCTGATGATGGAAGATAATGATTTTTATGTGGTTGAGGGTGTAAATGACAAATATGTGGTATGATTATACATCCTAGTGTAAATATGATAAAGATGAAAGTTAAGGGTAAATTTGGTGGGAAATTTTATTTAAATGAACATGGTAGTGTATGTAAGAAGATAGGGAAAGGTGTTCCGTTAATAGCAAAAGACGGTGTTAAATTGTCAAGAGATGCGAGTGAGGTTGTCAGGGTGAAATTTGCATGGCCGAATAGTCTGGGAATTGCCAATGGTGACAATTGTGAATACGTAGTGGAAGGTTCGGAAGGAAGTAATTTAGTGAAAACAAGCGTGCATGTGTATGATGGTATTTTGAATTTTCAGGAGCCGAAGGTGTATGTGAGATTGTTGCCGACTGTAAGGAGGAAGAGAATAAAGGGTATACGTGATGGTGATTGCATGGGATGTATGTATACGTTAGTCAATGTAGAGGATGGAAGGTATGTTAAATTGAGAAATGTTATGACAGGTAAAATAAAGCAGGATGACGATTGGGATTGTGAAAGCTTGAAATAAAGAATTAATGTAGATGTCAATATCACTGAGGGTGAAAGGGAACAATTGTATAGGATGGTATGGGATAGACGGAGAGTTTTGAGTAGTAGTGACAAGGATTGTGGGGGGTCAAAGCTGCCTAAATTTAAGATAGTTCTTAGTAATGATACCCCTATATATCAGCGTCCCCGACATTTTTCTCCGCCTATTGCCAGAGAAATAGAAGAGCAGTGCCAGGAGTTACAGCAAATGGGTGTAATAGAAAGGAGTGAGGGCACCTGGAATAGCCGCATTGTACCCGCAAGAAAACCTAATGGAAGTTTACGTATGTGTATTGATTATAGGAAGGTGAATGAAGTAACTGTTAAAGCACTTTTCCCGATGAATGTAGTGTCTGACTGTGTGTATAAGATGCATGGTATGAAAGTTTTCACAAAGTTAGATTTATTTAGGGGCTATTACCAGAAGCCTCTGGCAGAGGGGAGCAGGCCCATTATGGTATTTTCGAGTAGTAATTATCACTATCAGTTTAGAAGATTAAGTTTTGACCTTGCTAATGTGCCTGCAGCCTTTCAAAGGGCGATGAATGCTGTTTTGGCTGAGTTTGATCGACAAAAGGTGACTGTTTTTTATAGATGATCTTTTGATTATGAGTGGGACTGTTGAGGAACACATGCAGTTCCTTGGAGCAGTATTAGAACGTTTGATAGAAGTTGGTGTGAAAGTTAAGCTTGAAAAATGTACATGGTTGGGCGGGGAGGTGGAATTTCTCGGGCATATGGTGAGTGAATCGGGTATAAGGAAGAGTGATAAGTTTGTGAGTAAGGTGAGAGAATTTCCACGTCTTCGTACTTTGCGTGAGTTGAGAGGTTTTCTTGGGTTGATTGAATTTGGTCGGAAGTTTGTCAGATATTGTTCGGGAATAGGGAAGCCTTTGAATGAGTGGACAGGTAAGAGAAATAGTACGAGACTGAAATGGGATGAGCGTATGATAAAAGCAATTGAAAAGTTGAAAGAAGAGGCCACGAGAGACGTCACTTTAGCCTTTCTCGACTATAGTGAGCATGCGCGTATGCTAGAGTTATATATGTATGCTAGTGAGATTAGTATGGGTGGTTGTTTGGTTCAAATGCAAAGAATAAATAGAGATGAACAGTTGAGAGTGATAGAGTATGTAAGTAAAGCATTTAATAAGGCTGAGCGGAAGTATTCCACGATTGAAATGGAGTTGACTGCAATAAGGTTTTGCGTAAAAGCGTTGTATGTATTTTTGCATGGTGTGAAATTATTGTGCGTACTGACCATCAGTCTCTAGTGTACATGGTTTGGAAAGAGTCTGTGAATGCTAGGATTGCGAGGACAATAGAGGATTTGAATGAATTTGACTTCAAGCTAGAATATGTACTTGGGAGTAAGAACGTGATAGCAGATGCGATGTCAAGAATGCATGGTAAGATAGAAGATAGTAGCAAAAATTATAGTAATTTTGAAAGGTTGCCGCAAGATTTAGTAGTGGTACAAAGTTTTGAAGGGGATGACATGGTGTATGAATGTATTTTGAGTGGATTGAATAAGTTGAAATTGAAGGGTTTCAATACGGATATACCTGCTACTGTAGATAAGCTTAGAATGAGTGTTTGGAATGAAGTATCAAAGGAAATGGCATATAAGGAGGAGGATAGTGTGCTTGAGGGTGAATTGTTATCAAAAGTATTGTTGGTAGTAAGTATGTTGTATGGTGTCACTGTTTATTTGTATTTTGGGTGAAACTGCCCGATGCAGTACCGGGCAAATAAGGAAACTGAAAGGGAGTATATATTGACGTTACAATGTAATGAAAGATGTTGCAAGTTGTTAAGTGAGAAAAAAGATTGCCCAAGTGACTTGAATCTGAGGGGTATGAGCATGGAAGATAGCGAAGATGAACATAGGTGTGACAAGAATGACCCTATTAATAGGAGAGTAAACATTTGTATGCTTGTTCTAAAAGGAATAATGATGATGTATATGGGTATAAATGTGAATGAATACTGTAGTTCATTTAATACGGGTATGCAAGTGTCATTAGTGAATATGTCTGTAATCAAGGAAATAGAGCGGTATAATTAGGAAGTGAAAAGGCAATGTACGAGTGTGAGAATTCATTGGATAGGTAAAGGAAGTTTGCTAGTTTGGGAAAAAGTGCATTTGAAAGTAAAACTGGCAAGTATGGATGTGGAACATAATTTCATTGTAATGGGAGAGAATGAGATGGCTAGTTGTTTTTTGATAGGATTAGACTTTTTAAGATTGCATGATCTACTAGTTGATATTAGTAGTGGTTTGCATCTGATGAATGGATGTGAAGTAATTGTGATAAAAGATAATAGTGTATCTATGGCGAATTTTGTTGGCATGGTTGATATTACGAGGAGTGAGGATGATCTATTGACTAAAGAGGAGGTGGAAGAAATGCAATATGAACGTATAGAAGTTAAAAGGTTATGTGAATGTATGTTGAATAGCATTGAAGAAAAATGGCCTTTGGATTTAGAGGTGTATAAGAAAGTTACTAAGAGACTTATTTTGTGTAAGAATATTTTTTATTTTCTACATAAAGTATTGGTTGAAGATATATATGTTCCTGTGTTTCCGATACATGCATCTGTATGTATGTGTATGTTAGTGCATGACAGATAGGGGCATATGGGTATGAATAAATTGTGGGAATGCATGCATGGGATATTGTTTATGCCTGGGTTGAGTCAGATATGTAAGGATGTAGCGATTACGTGTGAAGATTGCCAGAAAGGGAAGTATCAGAGAGTGCATGCTAATCTGCCTGTTTTGAGATTGTGTATGAAAGAGCCACTTGAAATATTTGTGATTGATAGCATTTCATTGACTGCAACTGCAAGAACACATGTGGTAATGCTTGTTATGATTGATCACATGAGTAAATTTACCCATGCAGTACTCATCAAGGATAAACGGAGTGAGAATGTTGCAAGAATGGTTGGTCAAGTGATGTTGCCGCGGTGTGTGTGTAGCCCTACGAGAATGTTAAGTGATAATGGCCCTGAGTTTGTTGGATGGGATTTTGAGCAGATGTTAAGAGAATGGAATATTGAACATGTATATTCGACTCATTATAGGCCAAGTGTGTATGGGTTGGCTGAAAGGACTGCAAGAACATTAACTGAAATTTTGCGAATGATGAGTACACGTGATAACGATTGGGATTTATATGTTGTAGAGCATTGTAGGCTTATAATGCAACAGTGCATAAGAGTACGGGTATGTGTCCATGTAAGTTTGTGTTAAATTTTAAAAAGACAGTAAGACTGAGGCTCGGTGTGTCAGAGGATGATAGAGATGTTTGGTGGAAAGCAAATGAGAGGTTTGAAAGCTTTAGAGATGGTGAGAGGGATGAAAAAAGTAATTGAAAAGGGTAGAATGATTGTAAATAAATTGCGTGATAAGTTTGAAGGTCGATATGAGGTGTTAGAAGTTGGTTCAAGTGGATTAAATTATTTTTTGGGTAAGGTGTGTGTGGATGGTAGTGTGGAAAGAGTTGGGGCACACCACAAAGAGTTGCATAAATGGAAGGAGGTACCTGAGTATATTCAAGAGAATGGGATGAGTAAATGGTTGAAAAGGAAAAAGTGAGAACCTAGTATGTAAGAGGAATTAGGTCTAGAAGGTAAACAGTTGGTGTTAGTAGAATATATGAAAAGGAAGAATACGATAACTTTAAGTAAGGGTGAAAGAAGCGGGTATTTTATAACTAAAAGTGAGAATAGGAATAGATATGACAAGGGTGTAAATATACAAGTGAGTATGGAAGACGAATGTATTAATACTGATGAAACGTGGCTGAGTATGAATTATACTGATAATGTGTGTGGTTTTTCGTTAGATGATGTAAAAGAAAGAATGAATAATGCAAGAGTGAGGGATAGGAGAATGATAAAGTTGAGAATGTTTTTGATGAAATGGACTAACTGTTGACAGAAATGAGTGTAATTTTGGGGCCAGATGAGAACGAGGGAGTTGGGATTGTATATGATATATTAGATGATAGGGATTTAGATAAGAATAGTGTTAATTTAGCGAATGATTGTGATAAGGAAGAAGTGAATGAGAGAGTGCATGAAGGTCCAGTTACTTGGAGAAGAGGTCCCTTTCCCGACTGCGACTGGGTTATGAAAAAAAAATATGTAAGTGTTGTGTGAGACGGATTTGGCAAAGTAAGAGGGGAAGAATGTGGAGGATCAATCTTTAATTAGTTTTTATTCTGTTTTTGTTTTTTGCCAAATCCTGAGAGAGAGAGAGAGAGAGAGAGAGAGAGAGAGAGAGAGAGAGAGAGAGAGAGAGAGAGAGAGAGAGAGAGAGAGAGAGAGAGTAGTTAGTGTATTGATGTTTGTTGTGAGAAAGACTGTGTATAAGTGAGATTGTTTGTTTATGGTTTTAGCTAGGTTAGGAGAGTGGTGAATGTCTTGAGTGAATGATTATTTCTTATTTGACTGCAGGTAGAGGCAGTTGTGTGGTTTGAGTGCTGGATTTACTATTATTTTTTTCTTTACCAGCGTGGAAGTATCTCATTATTTTTTGATTAAGTACAGTTTTATTTATCTTTGCTAAGAGTGATTCTGAATAATAGAAAGTTTATTATTTTTATTTGGTTATAATCCGATAGTTTTGTTTGCTAGAAGTGTTCGTAAGTTTTTTTTTTTTTTTTTAATTTGCAGACTCTATTTCTTCCTTTGGAGAGAACTTATTTTCTTAATGTTGCTCAACCGGTGATGACCTGGCCTGTATTATGATTATATCTAGACTGCTCTTTGGATTGACCGATTGTTGATGACCTGGATTGAGTTAAAAAACCTAATTTGTTTTTTCTGGTGTCATGATATTATGATTATGATGATGATCATAGCGATGATATAGACTGCCAAATCAAGTGAGGTAGGTATAGCAAATTGTAACCCAGTGTTGCGTCTGCCAGAGAGTTGTAGCATTGGCCTAAAAGGACTGTTGGCCCTAGTGTGGATAGAGGTCCACACATAAACAAATATTGGTTTTGGTGTGTGGTAAATTTTAAGTTTTGTTAGGGTATTCTTTTGTGTTTATTTGAATGGTGGTTATTATATATTTAATGTTAATTTTTTGTATGCAGTTGATTCTAGTTTTAAGTGTTAGTTGATAAGAAATATAGTATTAGGGTTATCTTTTGTTTTTGTCCTTTTGTCGAAGAGTCTTGTTTAGATAACGTAAGGGGAAAGTTTGTTTTGTTGAGACAATTGTCAGTAATGTGATTCCGGGTGTGGTGCTTGTTTTTGTGACACCCCATCACAATGAAAACACACTCTGAAACCAGTTCTGTTACCAGTGCTGTGAAGAGCTATATATAAAATGAAAAAAGAAGAAGAAAATACTGGTATAAAGTACAAGTGTGTGTGAAAAATGTGCGGTGTATGGCTCCTCACCCTAAAGAATTTCTTACATATGAAATATGGTACCCTGCTCTTTAGATGCATACTGTAGGTGGGTCATCTGGCTGGATATATGCAGGTTTTGGGTGATCAATGGAGGACCAGCCCTCTATGCACCTCTTCTTAATGGAAAAGGCTTTAGTGGCACGATGGATAACGAGGAAAGAGCCTGTGTAAGGAGGTATTAGCGGTGGTCTGCTAGTATTGTTGCGTAGGAAAATGTGTGGTGGCAAGGGTGGGACTGTTGATATGTTTTGGTTAGCTTTGGGCTTGTAAATCTAGAAACAAGGAATAAATTTTTTGACAATGTGACGTAGGCACTGGAGGTTGTAGGAGTAGGCTACAGACGGAAAAAATTCTGCAGTGGCAACCAACTAGTAGTCATATACCATTTTAGCTCCAGAGATATTCAGAGCATCTTTAGGAGTGGCCCTTAGTCCCATGAAGTCTCAGGGAAGCTGAGTAAACCAGTGGTAGTCCTTGCAACAGGTCATCAAAGCTGTTTTAAACGTGCGATCAAAATGTTCTACCATTCCTTTGGCAGCGGGGTTGTTCGCGGGTGTTTGATGTAAGATGATTCCTAGGAGGTTCACTAATGATATCCATATATAAGATTTGAATGTGGTAAATCTGTCAGAAGTAATACGCTTAGGAATACCAAATCTTTCTATCCATCCGGGCAGTAATGTGGATGTATATGAGGTAGACATTCCAGTTTCCATGGGAATGGAAACAAGTGGAGACATTTATGAAGGTAAACAGGTAGCGATATCCTTGCGTTTTATGTAGTGGCCCAGCAACATTTGCAGTGAAAATAGGCTAATCAACTGAAAGATTGAGGAGAGGGGTTCACTACTGATTTCATGTGCTGATATACTTTTGATGTTTAGCATGAAGTACAGGAATGAACCTAATCCTTAGCAACCTTAGTGATGGCGGCCTAGATGAACTTCATTTTCAGTAGCTGTGCAGTAGATCGACATCAAGGGGGTAAAAGGTCATGAATTAAATCAAACATCTGTCGGTGCATGGGAGCTCGTATCCCCTTTTTAGGTCTAACAATATTGACGTCAAAAAGGAGTGTGGCATAGGAGTTGTCGAGATAGACGTTCTCCCAAAGGAGAGATGTGCAGAATGTCATACATGCTTGATACTCTGGATCTTTTTGTTTTACCTCTACCAAGGCTTTGTAATCCAGTCCCAGATGAATGGTGGCCAATGTGTTTCTGGACAAGCATAGGCAACTGGATTAATTTTCCCAACAACATGTTGAAGGGTGTAATTGTATTCAGGCACGGAAGAAGAATATCAGTGTTTATGGGTGGACAAGGCACCAGACTGTCAAGTGAAGGCAATCATCAGAGGCATTTGGTCCGTGCGATTGATGAAGGGTGTACCTTCCAGGAAGTTGCGAAAATAACGGACGGCCAAGTGCACCACCGGAACCTCAAGGTCTACGGGCGAGTATCCGAATTTTGCCTTGGACAGTATTCTATTGTAGAAGGCCTAAGGGTGTAGTAAGAAGATGACCATCTTTTCGAGTAGTGCACCAATAGTAATGTCGCAGGCATTGGAGGAGACAAAGAATGGTGCATAGGGCACAGTAAAAGTGAGAGCAGAAGTGCTTGATAGTACATTCCTTGCATTATAAAATCATCTTCTTAGAAGGGACCCTACTTCAGGTCTTTCGGCTTACCCTTGAGGATGCATAGAGGCAGGCAAGAGTAGTGGCCATGGCTAGCAGGAAATAGGATAATAGTTGGTCAAGACACGGAATTTTTCCAGTGGTCTGACAGTCGAGAACATGGGGAAGTTCTGAAGTGCTGCTACATTTTCAGGGAGGGACTGGACACCTTCGGGAGTGATGTGATGCCCAAAGAACTATACTTTGTTGGCGCCAAATGTACAATCGTCCTACTGGACTGAAAGGCCGTTCTGTTATAATCAGTCGAGCATGATGCATAGGAGATGGAGGTGCTCTTCCTTCGAGGAAGATAACACAAGTATGATTCCCACATAACATACACAGAAGGAGTGGTCCCCTAAGGTGCCCTCAATGTGTCATTGAACAGTAGCCCCAGCATTACATAGGACAAAACTTGGTTAATTGAAGTTGATGTACCATAAGGGGTGGTGATGGCGCCCTTTTGGGATGTCTTCAGGTTCATGGGCACCTGAAAATACTCATTCAGGTAGTCATGGGAGAAGAAAACCTTAACTTTGTGCAAGTAGGAGGTCAAGTTGGAGATTTTTGGGAGCGAATATTGGTCCGATTCTGTCTGCATGTTCAAACACCTGTAATCCTCACATGGACGAAGGGAACAATCTTTCTTCAGGACAATGTATTAAAGTGATGACCATGGTAAGGAGCCCTTTTGGCAAACGCCCATTTCTTCTATTTTGGCAAACGTTTGATTGGTTACTGCCAAATTATATGGTGCCAGACACCTGAATCTGGCTAACACTGGGGCCTTCATGATTCTCATGTGGTGGTAAATACCGTGGGCATTTTTCGTAGTTTTGGTTGTAATACTCCTGAGCACCATATGAAGAAGTGAAAGTAGATATCCTGTGTGCACTGATGTGGAGAGCAAATTCAGGGGGGGCCAGTTTAAGAGGTAGGGATGACTAAGATTCTGCCTTGATTAGCTGCTGGTGAGGTATATCAACCAGGTGGTAATATGAGAGAAATTTCACACTGATGATGGGCAGTGTGACACCAGCAACGATAATATTCAGTGATAATTGACGCTTCCCAGCAATAATATGATATTCTTGTAATCATGTATGGGGATCGCAAATCTGTTGGCAGCTACTAGCTGGATGTCAGGAGATTTAGACAGAGTGCGCCATGCCCAGACAAGTGGCCTTGATTGAAAAGAATCATACGCCTGTAACTGCATTTGTAAAAAAGTAGATATTTGTGACATGGGAGGCAACTCACTACAAGCGATGGCATGTTTACACGTTTTTTGGCCATTGAACAGCGTTCGAATATTTCTTGGCAAAAGACACTAATCTTGAGTGGTAGTAGCATAACTGCTGCAGATGGGTGCCTGTAAGTGAAAGTAGAGATTGTTGGTTGGGACTTGTGGTAGTGTTGGATGGTAGACGGTGTTGTGGCAGGCTTGGCACAATACGATGTAGCTATCTATATCCTACCACATCCATATCAGATTCTGTTGATGTTGAATAGTTATCCTCTTTGTCAGGAGTGTAGGCACCGATTGAGTTCTTAAAGCTGGTTTAGTGGCTTTCCAGAAGGGTGTAAACTTTTGTTTTAAGATCCTTCAGGGGCAAAATATCGACATTGGGTATGGCAGTGCGTAGAAGTTCAGTTAGGTGCCATACCCAAAGAGCACGAAGTAGATTCACTTTATTAGGAAAACCATCTGTGGCCGACAGCAGGCGGGCAATACTGGTTATTTCCTGAGGGCTAGCAAAGCCTTTTACCACCAACGTTTTTTGAGAGAGCTGAAAAAGTTTGGTTACGTTTGCGGCAGACGATAGTGAGTACTGTTCAAGGATTTTTTTTCTTTTTTAGTGCAGTATACGTTTTTGGTATGTCCCCTTCCTTGCAAAGACAATTGGAGATCCCAGGGAGAGTGTCCTCATGGATCGGCGCGAGAATATAAACTTCTTTGTTACCCGACTGAGTCAAGCCCCTTGATGCGAAACTTGGCTCCGGCACGCTGGAAGTAGGCAACCGCTTCTTCACTAAAAAAGGGCGGCAGTTTAATTGTGGCAGTGTGTATCAAATTTGCAGGTTCTATGGTGACATCCTAAGGCATCAGTGAGGGGATAGGCAGGAGGGAGGGGATATTCTGCTGGTCACCTATTGGCAAGCCCGCTATTAAGTTATAACTGAGAATCAAGGTGAATGCATCTAACTTTATTTCGACAAAGTGTGGGCTTTATACAAGACTTTCAGTGAAAGAAGGTCAAAATATTACAAACATATCAATTCATGAAAAAAATGGGCTGAAACAAGTTATGTTAACAGTGAGGTGTACAGCGAGAAATACAATACAAAAGAAGATACTGTTACAACTAATAAGTGTGTGTGAAACACATACGGTACAATTGGAAACTTTAAGCCTTTCCAAATCCTTAGAACTCAATGACCAAATAAAAAAAATGTGGATGGAAATAACTCTAAAAAAGTAAAAAGAATAAGTGAGACATGGCAATGGAAGGAAACTAAAGTGGAATATATTCAAGCAACATATCAGAAAGTGTAATGGAGATATGCAGGACGTAATAAGAACGAGAGATAATAGATAAATATCAAGAACAACAGATTGGGTCCTTAAACATTACGAAAAAAACAGGAAAAAGAAACGTAGATGGATTCACGAGCTAATAAAATGTGCAGGCATAAACTGTTATAGTAAGAGTTTTATTATTATCAGGGTAAACTCAGAATGTTTATTATTTAACAGTGACTCAATTAACCCAAGGCCAAACATTAGATATTTATAATATATCTCCCGTATGTAATAAAAAAAAACAATTGTTTACACACACACACACACACACACACACACACACACACACATATATATATATATATATATATATATATATATATATATATATATATATATATATATATATATATATATATATATATATATATATATACATACACACGCACACACACACACATATATATATGAGTCTGTGTGTTTGTGCTTGTGCGAGTTAGTGCGTGTGTGTATGCGTTTGTGTGTCACTAATGAAGGGCTATAAATATTGAATTTTCGCTTATTTGATAAAAAGTTATAGCCAAGAATGCAAACCATGCATAACGGAGTTTTTGAAAAAAAATCATCAATGACACAATCCGTCAACAATCTTTTGAACGAATAATGTTTAAATAGATGTTGGAGTAGACTTTTGCACAATGGTCCATGTCTTTTCTCACGAAGTCGATGGAGTGAATTGCTTACAAATTGATTGGAAAAGATCACAGAGAATATCTTATTACCTACTGCATGTATGCAGTAAGATATTCTCTTTAATTAATTATTTCAACGGTAGGTAGAATGTTATAGTGTACTAAACTCACCAGTGGATTCAATAAAACTTTTGTTTGTTTGACTTAACAACACTTTGAACTAGGGACCTCATTAATCATTGGAAATGACTTATAGTTAATCTCGATTTTGTCGGAATTTCAGAATCATCTCCGCTATAATGTTCTCGCCTAAAAAGCCATTCAATGCTGGGGAATCAAACGATTACTATTTTCCCACTAAATCTCTGAGTGTGAGCTAAAGAAATCTCCAATAGTAGCTTTTCTATGTTATGAGTATTAAAAAACCTTGCGTTTGTTTTCCATTTGATAATGATTTGCATATATTTTCTGGTGTTCATAGTATGCGAAGTAACTTTGTGAAGGATTATGTTTCCTTCTGTTTTATATCTTTTGTTTACTTACCAAATCCGAGAGAGAGAGAGAGAGAGAGAGAGAGAGAGAGAGAGAGAGAGAGAGAGAGAGAGAGAGAGAGGGGGGGGGGGGAAAGATCACTTCATTTACCTTTTGTAGTGAAAACGACTGTTGGTAATTTATTTCTGTGGGGCGTGGGGATGGGGGCTAGAATAGTTTTCACCAATATATAAGAATTTTTTATCTCAATCCTTAAAAATCATACAGCTTGTATATATACATAGGATAATCTTTTTCTGAAAAGTTCAAAACGATGGGATGATTTGTTTTAATTCTAGGATGAAAAACCAAGAAAAAAAACTTGATTCTGTCACTTTATTATTATTATTACTTAAAAAGAAAGTATATAATAAGGAGAATTATCTTGAAGTAACATTTTTGCCCTGATTGGAAAGAAAATATGTGTAAACATATTTAAATCTGTTTCTAATAAAAAGAATTTCTATCAAATCTATTTTATGAAAGAAAAAGAAAAAACTAAAGTTTCCTTTTTCTGTAAAATGGCATATCTATCTTTAAAATTTACATAAAATAAGAGATATAACAGTTTGAATGGGAAAGAAATGAAACCGAGAAAAACAGCTTTGAAGGTAAACTTTTGGTTTTTTCAGTCGCGGGATAACATAAGACACTCAGTGCATGAAATGTAAGAAACAGGTAAAAAATATATGAAAATCCAGTTTTAACACTCACCACAGATTCCTCATGACTTCTATTTGTTTCTCTCAATTTTGGTACTGAGTAAACCCCCCCCCCCCCCCCCCCCACCACCACCACACACATACACACCCTTTCAAATAGGTATTGGTCGTTCGATGGCAAGGGAGTCAGCAATGACCAGCTGACTCTTTCTTGCCCAGTTAAGAAATAAAAAAAAAAAAAATTACCGTGCTGGTATTTGGTGCTTATTCTTGATATTTTGCCATTTTTGACGTTATTCTTTTTCCAACGATCTATATACGGCATCTAAGTTTACTTCAGCATGTTATTGCTGTTTATTCTTTCGTTTCATATCTACTTTGTTTTCAGTTGCATTATTTTCTACAAGCCCCCCAAAAAATGTTCGTCAATTTATCCAAATCTACCTTTTTTCCACTATTGTTTATTTGGCAACGTAATTTTGATGCTATTTTCTGAAGCCAAGTTCGCGATAAAACAAGTGTATCATCATAGTCACGGAAATCACACACTATAACAGATCTTCAAGCCTTGCACGTATTTTAAAGGCACAGTTTCAGACGCTGTATCACTTGCAGTTGACTAAGCTGATATTGACGGAACGCAGTTGTCCTTGTCCGCCGGATCAGCTGATGTAGTAGGAATATGGTTGTGGACAAAGACAGTTGGTGTTGATGGAATCAGGTATGGGCAAACAGTCTCATGTACCTCTGTTGTTGATATCAACAAAAGGCGAGCCAGAGAGAGTGGGTATGGAAGGGGGCTTTGTTTCTTCCCACTCCACACAAACTTCCTCGTCATGGCATTTATCTTTTCCTGGCCGGCTTTTGGCCAGGTTAGCCATACATATCTTGAAATGATGGGTACGTTTCGGCATTCTAAGACACTTTGTAATGCCCAACGTAATAAATCACGTTATGAATTACTTAAAATAGTGAATACAGGGTAAAACATAAAGTGGTAGACAACAACGCATTCAGTAGAACGAGAGAGGGAAGACTGAGTGAGGGGAGACTAAGTGAGGGAACCAAGCTAGACTACATCACTGCTAGGCGTATGCTAAATAAAATAAATATAATCCAAATATAAACAAGGTGAATAATATTGAAAATAACTAATACAAAGAACTGACAGAGATAAAATCTATGGGCACACTGCCCTGACTTCGAAGAAACTAGGGTGAAGGGATTTTAAATTTGTCACATCTCCGTTGTTTAATTTGTCCTAGAGCTTGTCAACATTATAAAAAGGATGCCAGAGATGACTTTGAGTGAATTAACTCAATTTCGATTTTTAGAGAAATATTCGTCAAATAATCAATGAAACTCGGCATTTTTTTTTTATTATTATTATTTTTTTTTTTTTTTTTTGAGTACATGAACAGTCATTGTGAATTTAGCATTATTAATATCTATCAATAAAGTTTTTACAGTTTTGAAAATGAATAATTTTTCATCTTATCGGTAAGTAATGTTTATCTTTCCTTGGAGTTCATGTG
>NC_090736.1:111249887-111257387 GCF_036898095.1 Palaemon carinicauda
TAATAATATGATACCGCTAGGTTCTCATTCAGGTAGATATTAGAAGCTAGGAATGACTGGAGAGATTATTTAGACCTGAAAGCAGAGGATGGCTGAAAGAGCTAGGAATTCAGGGAATGGTTATGGTGTAAGAATTGCTCATAGAATTATTAATGAAATCTCTACCCGGCCAAAGAAGAAGAAGCATATATTAATAAAAAGAGAGGTGGGCCTGTTCTAACAACATAAGACGATGAAAGACAGCATTAGGTGTAACGCTTTAGTGAAGTCATGTATAGGGGATATGAAGGGAATAATCTGATTTATATATATGAAGCTGAGGAAGACCTTATGGTGCCCATGAATGAATTCACTGTGTTTGAACTCGAAGCTATCCTAAACAAAACGTAAGAAATTGAAAGCCCATAGACACAATGGAATATGTTATAATGCTTGCCGAAAAAAGAAATGTCTCCCGAAATACTTACAATATAATTTCGTAAAATGTGGCGTGAAGAGGCATAACCTGATGGATGGGAGGGTTGGTTAAGACCAACTCCCCTTCCCCGGCTATAATAATAAATAAAAAAAAAAAAAAAAAAAAAGGACAGATTTCACAGATGGAATTTTTCATTTGAAGTCATTTGGTATAGCAATGTGTAGAATATAGAAATGCAGTTTTGGTGACAGGCATAGACTACTGAATGCCTTTGAAAGTTTGCATCGACAAATTTGGTGGAGAGTCATATGCTATTATCGAGTGCCTCCTAGATATGTAGATTTGATTAAATTTGTTCTTCAGCTTAGCAAGTACAAGGTTAAAGCTGATGAAGTCCTATGAAATGAACTACCAGTGAACAGTGGAATATTCCCAGGGAATGTGTTTTCACCTATGTTGTTTTTCCTCCTCATGGATTTTGTATGACCAGAACAGTTGGGAATGATGGAGAACGATTGGACTGGATTAGTAGTGAGAAATCATGAGACATAAGGGTACCTGACACTTGCACGCATTCGTGGCACGCACTGGCACGCATTGATGCGCGAACTCGCGTGAACGAGCCGTGAAAATGTCGTGAACAGTGCGGGAACTCGCGTGCCAGAGCGTACTAATGCGTGCCATGCGGGCACAAAACTTTGAAATGTTTAAAGTTTGTGGCACGCATTGGCACGCACTAAATGGCCGTGAACGATGCGCCAACTGGAGTGAACTGGAGTGAACAGTGCGGGAACTGGCGTGAACTGGAGTGAACTGGAGTGAACGATGCGGGAAGTGGCGTGAACTTTATAATGAAGAGAAACAAAAAGGAAACGAAAATATTAATGAAAAGGAAAGAAAAATAAACCTAATAAATTTCTATATTTGCTGTTTTAATGTGAAAAAAGATGATATCTTATTTCCAACTATTTCCATAACTTTATAATGAAGAGAAACAAAAAGGAAACGAAAAAATTAATGAAAAGGAAAGAAAAATAAACCTAATAAATTTTTATATTTGCTGTTTTTAATTTGAAACAAAATTATATCTTATTTCAAACTATTTCTATAACTTTATAATGAAGAGAAACAAAAAGGAAACGAAAAAAATTAATGAAAAGGAAAGAAAAATAAACCTAATAATTGTTTATATTTGCTGTTTGAATGTAAAAATAAAATAATGTCTTATTTCATGCACACACTTATTTTCCTCTATTACCAATCAAGACCCAAAACTTTTGTTTTAAATAAAAATGAACTGAAAAATAAACCCAAGAAATTTTTAAGTTTGCTGTTTGAATGTAAAAATAAAATGATGTTTTATTTCATCAACATACTTATTCTTCTTTATTACCTTGAAATGAAGGGAAAAACAAATTTTTTCTGTTTGCTGTTTTAATGTAAAAATAAAATGATTTCTTATTTCAACACTTTTTTCTCTATTACCTTAAAATCAACAGCCTAAAAACTTTTCATGTTTGCTGCTTTTAATGTTAAAATAAAATGCTTTCTTAATACTTGTACATATTTCATGTCTGCTATTTATATGTAAATCAAATGCTTTCTTATTGAAACAAAAATAAAGGGCAACAAAAAATACAAACGAAGAAGATACGTTTCTTCTCCTCAATGCAATGGTGTCTCTGACAGAAAGCATTGTTGCCTCTTCCGAAGCCAATCCAAGAATGTCCTCGGGTTGGAGAAGCCCCGTTTTTATATGGAGTGGTCAATTCGTGAACTGGCGTGAACTGGCGTGAACGATGCGGAAACGATGCGGAATGATGAGTGAACTCGCGTGAACGTGTCGTGAACGATGCGCAAACTACGCGTGCCAATTCGTGCCATCGCGTGAACGTCGCGTGAACGATGCGCGAACTGGAGTGAACTGGTCGTGAACAGTGCGCGAAAAACACCAGTGCGTGCCAAAAAGTGGCACGCACTGGCGCGCATCAATGCGTGCCAGTGCGTGGCAAAAATGCGCGCAAGTGCCAGGCAGGCTATAGAGTGTGCTGATGACGCTGTCCTTATTAACAGAACAACACTGGACTTGCAAAGGTTTCCTGCCAGAATGCATGAAATATCACATGGGGGTGAGATCCAGATAAATAGAGGAATGACAGATATAATGAAAACGGAACATGCAATGGAAGATGAAACATCACTGAAAGGAGAAAGAATGAAGGAGGTAAAGTCATTTAAATATTTAGTAACTAATATTTATAATACAGGATCTTTAGAGTTTTAGTTTAATGAAATATTTAAAAAAAAACAGCACATTAGACAATATCTAGGTTGAGTAAAAGCTTGAAATCAAATAGCGTCTAATTACACGTATTAATCAGAATATATATATATATATATATATATATATATATATATATATATATATATATATATATATATATATATATATATATATATATATATATATATATATATATATATATATATATATATATATATATATATATATATATATATATATATATATATATATATATATATATATATATGTGTTTGTGTGTGTGTGTGTGTGTGTATATATATATATATATATATATATATATATATATATATATATATATATATATATATATATATATATATATATATATATACACACAGTATTGATAATGTTTCTTTTAGGTGTGATTCTCGACAGAAAATTTACTTTTGAGAAACACAGTACGTCTATGTTTTTTCAATTGCACAAAAAATTGGCTTATTGAAAAAGTCTTACAAGATTTTCGGTGATTAATCTATTATGAAGAAGTGATTTAATTCTTTCATTCTACCTTGTTTTGAGTATTGTTCTCCTGTCTGCTGTTCAGCTGCTGATTCTCATCTTAATTTGTTGGACAGAAGCTTACGGTCTATTAAATTTCTTATTCCTGATCTAGATATTAATCTTTTGCACTGTCGTTCAATTAGTTCATTGTGCATGTTGCATAAGATTTTTCATAACTCTGACCATCCTGTATATTCAGATCTCCCTGGACAATTCTATCCTGTTCGTAATACTAGGCAGGCAGTTAATTCTAATAGCCAGGCCGTCTCCATCATGAGGCTCAATACTACAGAGTATTCTAGAAGTTTTATTCCAGCTGTTATCAAGTTGTGGAATGATCTTCCCAATCGGGTAGTTGAATCGGTAAAACTTTAAAAGTTCAAAGTAGGAGAAAATGTTTTCATGTTGACAAGGCTGACATGAGTCTTTAATGTTTATGTATGACATATCTATTTTTGACGTTGTTAATAGTTTATATAGGACATATCTTTTTTGACTCTGTTACTGTTTTTAGAATGATATATTGTTAATTTATTCTCATCCTTTATTTATTTCCTTATTTTCTTTCCTCGCTGGGCTATTTTCCCTGTTGGAGCTCTTGAGCTTATAGCATCTTGCTTTTCTAACTACGGTTGTATCTTGGCTAGTAATATATATATATATATATATATATATATATATATATATATATATATATATATATATATATATATATATATATATATATATATATATATATATATCAGTTTAGTAATATATATCTTACTGTATGGACATTAGTCGTCGTATGCTCTTCGCACTCTTCAATAGAGATTAGTTCGATAAACTTTCAACTGGACTTCACAAGGCACTAGAAGAGTTAGATGACCCCTGTCTAGAGGGCTGAGGACTAAGAAGCGTGAAAACGGAGATGATGAATTGAGAAGTATTTTTTTAAAGCTAAGGATAAAGACGAGTGGCTCTTTGCGTCAAAGGCACAAAGGGACAACTATTGTATCAAGGAGTGATATCATAGGGTGAAGTTCGAAATAACTTAATGCTTGTTAAAGAATATGGTTATACATAGTATACGAAAGTTAACATCAAAGAAATAAAAGTCTAAAATACACTTTTTTTTATATATTAAAACTTACATAATTCTATTCCAGTCCCTCAGACATCAAAAGCATTGTAACGATATCTTGATAGCTTTCATCCGCTAGAGAAAAAAACCTTGTTCATTGCCTTTAAAAAGAATTATCTGTTGCCTTAACTACTGTATATGCATCGTTATTGCTTTTCTTTGTCTGTCATTGATTTTCTGTGTAAATAGACCAGGAAAAGAAGTCTCCTCATAGATAATATTTCCATTAGTATTATTTATTGTGTTATGGGTCGTACTAAAATAGTGATCATTATTATAAATTCATAAAAAAACTAACAAACATAGTACTTATTAACATATCATTTGATAGTTTTTACATTTAATATATTTTTTCTTACCTGGTTAAATAAAACTTCTTTATGATTTCTTTTAGAATTGTAACACAACTGACTAATACTTCATTTATTTCGAAATCATAGTACATATTTTGCAATCTACAACTTTAAGAACCATACATATATATCGTTCTTGCCTCTTGTAGGAAACTTACAATTCAAACACTAACACCCTGGTAATTTTACTGAAATAAGATTTAGTGATGCGTCTTTGATATGGTAAATGCCATCTTTATCTTATCATCATTAGTTGTCACTTACAAATGCAACCTACGTTTTACTGACAGAACGATTTTGCAAAATTTCCTGCATGTGATTAGTGAATGGGAAGAAGGGAAGGAAGGAAAAGCCCCAAACTCAACATTTGTATGAGTAATGTACCAACCGTGTGTCACACGATCGTACTTAAATTATTTTGTATATATTATGCTTGTATCTGCACTCTTCCCTCGCACTAAAAAGAACCAGAACAAACATGTCTATGTGTCACCTACTTAACATTGTCATTTCTCGAACATGTACTTTCCTGTTGCCTTGAGGTTTTGTATATAAAGGAGAGTGTTCTTTAATAATACTACTCAGTTAGTTGCTTCCTGCCTTTGAGTCCTAACCTTTCTCTCGGCCCGTCACATTGGTGACCACGGAAGTTGACTTGCTTCCACCGCCTTCCACCCCCACCCCCTCGCCCCTCCATCGTTGGTACTATGACGGACTCTACGGTAGTTGGCGCTACGGCCGCTCCATTCAAACTTTCATTGTTTGCCAGCGGAGAGGCGTTTGCTTGGTTTTAGCGCGCAGAAGTCCAGTTTCGCATCAGGGGCGTGACTCGCTCAACCACCAAAGCAGATTATGTTCTCGCGGTGATACCCGAGGACACCTTCCCAGAAATATCCCTCAAAACATGCCTTCTGCAGCAGTACTCGCCGTCACCAGCCGCCCGTATAGCAAAACTTTTTCAGCTCTCGCAACAACCGTTGGGGGACCAAAGGGCTTTGCTTGCCATCAGGGAAATGACCAGTATCGCTCACCTTCAACCTGCCGCAGACGGCTCTCCTCGTGAGGTGAACCTACTTCGTGCCCTTTGGATACGCCGTTTACCCGGACCTATACGCGTTGCCATACCCGATGTCGATAGTTTACCTATATAGGACTTGATGACCAAAGCCGACGCCCTTATGGACAGCCACTTCAAGACCTCTATCAACGCCTCCACCCCTGACGAAGAGGATGCCTATTCAATGTCAACAGAAGCTGACATGAATGACGTAGGACATACACGCCTACCCCATGACGTGCCGAAGCAACGACAAAGCCGCCCACCACCGACCAATCGCTCGCGCCCCAACGAACGACTTCTACAGCCACTTACTACCTCCCATCTGCCGCAGTTTTGCTACTACCACTTCAGATTCGGGGCAACCGCGAAGAAATGTGCCAAGGATTGTCAGTGGCCAAAAAACGTGTAAGTAGGCCATCGCTCGTGGCGGTGGCCTCCCGTGTTTCTAATCTTTTCTTTTTACAGGATGCAGGAACGGGCATGCGATTTTTGGTAGACACTGGTGCTTGTCGTTCTCTTTTGCCAAGGAAACTCCTCTTCAAGGCACGACGTTGTCTGTCTACATCTGCCGACGTCCGCTTGCTAGCTGCCAACGGATCTGCGATACCCACCTACGGTTACGAAAACGTCACATTATCGTTCGGAAACGGTAAATTCAATTGGAAGTTTCTCGTTGCTGACGTCACAAAGCCAATCCTCGGTGCGGATTTCCTCTCTCGTTTCCACCTTCTGGTCGATGTCGCCCACCGACGATTGGTCAACGCAGACTCGTACTTGTCGACAACTCTTCAACCAGCCCCCTCTACCCTCGCTCTCCACATCAGCGCACCCACGAATGCCTACAGCCACCTCCTCACGTCGTACCTGGAAGTTTTCCGTCAAGAACTTCGCCAAACGACCACGGTTCCTGCCAAGCACGGTATTTATCACCATATCAAGAAGACGGGGACCCCCAGTCTTCGCAAAATTCAGATGTCTGGCACCGGAACGATTGGCAGCCGGCAAACAGACGTTCGCCAAAATGGAGGAAATGGGCCTTTGCCAAAAGGCCTCCAGCCCATGGTCGTCACCCTTACACATCGTTCTGAAGAAAGACGGCTCCCTCCGTCTGTGCGGGGATTACAGGCGCCTGAACATGCAAACAGAACCGGATCACTACCCCCTCCCAAACATTGCCGACGTGACCTCCTACCTGCACAAAGCAAAGGTTTTTCTCTATGCTCGACCTCCTGAAGGGGTATTATCAGGTGCCTATGAACCCAGAAGGCAACCCCAAGACCGCCATCACCACTCCGTTTGCTACATACACCTTCAATTACTTCTGTTTTGGCCTTCGTAATGCTGGGGCCACGTTTCAACGTCTCATGGATGGCATCTTAGGGGAACTCCTATTCTGTGTATGTTATGTGGACGACATACTAGTGTTCTCCTCCTCAAAAGAGGAACACCTCCCTCACCTGTGCATCGTGCTCGACCGCCTGCAACAAAACGGCCTTGTAGTCCGGTACGACAAGTGTACCTTAGGCGCCAACAAAGTGTCGTTCTTAGGGCACCGCATCACTCCTGAAGGAGTCCATCCCCTCCCTGAGAAGGTAGCAGCCGTTCATGACTTCCCGGTGCCCTCGACCGTCAAAGCTCTGCAGGAATTCTTGGGCATGATTAACTATTATCACCGTTTTCTGCCGGACAATGCCGCCACTCTTGCTCCCCTCTACGCCT
>NC_090736.1:111269887-111277033 GCF_036898095.1 Palaemon carinicauda
GCTCGCCAATGCTCGCCAGCGCTCACCTGGGCGCTCTTATCTTCCAGAGAAGTTACAGCGCTCTCCAACGCTCCAGCGATCTCCTGCTCGCCAGCGCTCACCTGGGCGCTCTCCTGCTCTCCAGCGCTCACCGGGGCGCTCTCCTGCTCGCCAGTGCTCACCTGGGCGCTCGCCTGCTCGCCAGTGCTCACCTGGGCGCCCTCCTGCTCGCCAGCGCTCACCTGGGCGCTCTCCTGCTCGCCAGCGCTCACCTGGGCGCTCTCCTGCCCGCCAGCGCTCACCTGGGCGCCCTCCTGCTCGCCAGCGCTCACCTGGGCGCCCTCCTGCTCACCTGGGCGCTCTCCTGCTCGCCAGCGCTCACCTGGGCGCTCTCCTGCCCGCCAGCGCTCACCTGGGCACTCTCCTGCTCGCCAGCGCTCACCTGGGCACTCTCCTGCTCGCCAGGACTCACCTGAGTGCTCTCCTGCTCGCCAGCGCTCACCTGGGCGCTCTCCTGCTCGCCAGCGCTCACTTGGGCGCCATCCTGCTCGCCAGCGCTCACCTGGGAGCTCTCCTGCTCGCCAGCGCTCACCTGGGCACTCTCACCTTCCAGAGAAGTTGCAGCGCGCTCCAATGCGCCAGCGATCTCCTGCTCGCCAGCGCGCTCCAACGCGCCAGCGATCTCCTGCTCGCCAGCGCTCTCCAACGCGCCAGCGATCTCCTGCTCGCCAGCGCTCTCCAACGCGCCAGCGATCTCCTGCTTGCCAGCGCTCTCATCTTCTTGAGAAGTTGCAGCGCTCTCCAACGCCCCAGTAATCTCCTGCTCGCCAGCTCTCTCCTGGCCGCTCTCATCCTTCAGAGAAGTTGCAGCGCCTTCCTGATGCGCGCAATGCGCACCATCATTCTCCTGCGCTCAAGCACTCGCCCGCGCGCAAGCACTCATTTGTGCTTGTGCCTGATGCGCGCCCTGTGCGCCCACGCTCGCCTGGTCCTGATGAACGCAAGGGTTCTCCTTTGCCTTGCTTGCGCTCTCCTGATCGCCCATTGATGCCTGCGGGCCCTTCTATTGCTGAGCGCCTTCTTATTTTGGCGCAACCGCGCCCACGATCTTCTGCAGCTCGCCCTTCACGTCCGCATGCCTTGGTTCCTGCAGACCCTAAGAAGGGCGCTCGCTAAACGCGCTCTTCTGGCCGACGTTCTCCTGCGCTTCTGGACTTAGTCAAGAGTCTGAGCGCCCGCGCTCCTGCGTGCCTACGCGCATTCACACATGCGCGCACATGTTCTTTCTTGAGTCCGTGCTCCTACGCGCCCACGCTCCCCAAGGAATCTCCTGTTCCTGTCCAGCCAACGCCCGCACGCCTGCGCGCCAGATGTCCCCAAGAAGACCTCCTGGGGATGGGAAACTTAGCTGCCATTCCACCAAGAGGAGAGCACAGCGAGTCAGAACATGCGTTCTGGCAGGTCCTTGGATTGATGAGGGAGCTCAACAAAATCAAGGACCCGGAGACAGCCCCTCGCGAGGGGAAAGAGACTGTGCTTGACGAGGTCTTTGGTGTCCAGAAGCCCCCCAAGACTAGTGTGGCTTTGCCCTGGTCTAAAGGGGGGAAATGCGCCAGAGACAAGGTCAAAGCTCAACTCTCCGGTCTGGCCTCCTCAGGACGTTCTTCTGCCGGGTTCAAACTTCTCCCACCTCCTCTAGTCCAACAGAGGAGGTATTTCGAGATCGACGGGGAGTCTTGCATGTCTCTCCCACTCCATCATTCCATGGAAGAACTAGCAAAGGGAACTTCTTTCGAGAAGCTCTCTACCCGGCAGGTGACGTTTGCAGCGTCAGAGACCCAAAACCTGGGAAAAGTCGCGAAGAGTGCCATGCAGGCAACTTCGTGGCTTGATCTCTGGCTTGGGTCTCTGGGCATCCTATTGCGATCCGAGGATCTGTCTAAGGAGAGCAATAGGAAAGCTTTGGAGACCTTCCTCTTCTCGGGCTCTCGCTCTATTGAGTTTCTAGCCCACCAGGTCACTAACCTGTGGGCCAACATGATCCTCAAAAGACGCGATTCAGTGTCCGAGAGGTGCCATCCGAAGATCCCCACTGCAGACGTCAGCAGGCTCAGACACTCCTCTAATTTTGAAGGGGAGTTACTGGAGCCTCGTGACATTGAGCAGACGGCTGAGAGGTGGAGGAGATCGAACCAGGACTCTCTCCTCCAAAGGGCCCTGACATCTCGGCCCTTTAACCTCCAGCCCCTCAACAACAACGTCAACAGCAGGCTCGCAAGACACCTAAGCAGGTTCCGGCAGCTAAGACAAGCGTGTCTAAGCCGCAGTCCTTTCAGCCGAAAGACAAGACGTGGCAAGTCCTCTAGGGGTAGAACTCCTAGAGGAAGCGGCAAAGGTCGCAAACACTGGGAGTGGCAGTCCCCCCGCGTGTCCACCTGTGGGGGGATGCCTAAAAAAGTTGCGTGCAGAGGTGGCAGCAACTCGGGGCCGACCCTTGGACGGTCTCTGTGATCGGTCAAGGGTATCGCATCCCGTTCACAACATCTCTACCTCCCCTGACAGCGAATCCAGTGTCGTTGAACTCCTATGCCTTGGGACCACCAAAGGGGTTGGCCCTCCCGGCAGAAGTCGAGACCATGCTCAAGAAGGATGCTCTCCAGGAGGTCGACGACGGCTCCCCAGGCTTCCTCAGTCGACTCTTTCTTGTAAAGAAGGTGTCTGGAGGCTGGAGACCGGTCATCGACCTCTCAGCACTATACAAGTTTGTCATACAAACTCGTTTCAGTATGGAGACAGCGGACACGGTCAGACTTGCAGTGAGACCACAAGACTTTATGGGCACTCTGGATCTGAAGGACGCGTACTTCCAGATCCCCATCCATCCGTCTTCCAGGAAGTACTTAAGATTCAGCCTAGACGGTAAGGCCTACCAGTTCAAAGTGCTGTGTTTCGGTCTCTCCACGGCACCCCAGGTGTTCACCAAGGTGTTCACTCTGATCTCGTTGTGGGCTCACAGGAACGGCATCCGTCTCCCTCGTTATCTGGACGACTGGCTAATCCTGGCAGACTCGGAGTCGACCCTTCTGCGACACCGAGACAGGCTTCTGGAAGTTTGCCAAGATCTAGGGATCTTAGTAAATCTCGAGAAGTCCTCTCTGTGCCCTACGAAGAAACTGGTATACCTAGGCATGAAACTAGACACGATTCTCCACAAAGCCTTTCCATCAGACGGAAGGATAGCAAGGCTGAGGAAGGTAGCAGAACCTTTCCTCAGACGAGAAGAGCTTCCAGCCCAACTGTGGTTACGTCTCTTAGGCCATCTATCATCTTTGGTTCGTCTTGTTCCAAACGGCCTCCTCAGGATGAGATCCATCCAGTGGCGGCTGAAGTCACGATGGAATCAGGGAAACGATTCCCTGGACTTCCTAGTTCCCATAGGACCTTCGGAACGGGCGGATCTTCGATGTTGGCTGGACGATGAGAACCTACGGAAAGGAGCAGATCTTCTCGTCCTCCCCCCAGATTTGACTCTGTTTACGGACGCGTCAAATCAAGGGTGGGGGGCCCTCATTCTGAACCAAAGAGCCTCAGTCCTTTGGTCGGAATCGGAAAGGTGCCTCCACATCAACCTGCTAGAATTGAAGGCCGTTTTTCTGGCTCTTCAACAGTTCCAACAAATCCTGGCGGGCCACTCCGTGGTGGTGATGAGCGACAACACCACAGTAGTGGCTTATATCAACAAGCAGGGAGGTACCTTCTCGCAGCAGCTATCCCATCTTGCAGTAGAGATTCTGAGATGGTCTGAAACCCGCTCGATCTCACTGTCAACTTGCTTCATTCCTGGCAAGAGAATGTCCTCGCCGACAGCCTCAGCAGGGCGACGCAGATAGTGAGTACCGAGTGGTCTTTGGATCCTCAGATAGCCAACAAAGTCCTGACTTTGTGGGGTTCCCCGACTGTAGACCTGTTTGCGACAGCCTTGACTTTCAGGCTGCCCCTTTACTGCTCTCCAGTCCCGGACCCCAAGGCTCTCTGGCAGGATGCATTTCAACACAGGTGGGACAATATGGACGTCTATGCCTTCCCACCTTTTTGTCTGATGAGAAGGTTGCTCAACAAGGCCAACCTATCGGTCAACCTCTCCATGACTCTCATAGCTCCGCTATGGCATCATGCGGAATGGTTCCCGGACCTTCTGCAACTCCTAACGGAACCCCCAAGAGAACTCGCTCCACGTCACGAGCTACTCAGACAATCACATTGCAACATCTTCCACAAGGCCGTAGCTTCGCTTCGGCTTCACGCCTGGAGACTATCCAGCGACTCCTCACGGAGAGAGGATTTTCTCAACAGGTTGCAGACAGGATGTCTCGACACCTGCGAGAATCCTCTGCTAGCGTCTACCAGGCGAAGTGGAAAGTCTTTTGTGGTTGGTGTCGTGGAAGGGGTATCTCTCCGCTCGATGCCACTATTCCAACAATAGCGGAGTTCCTTGTATATCTTCGGGAGGAAATGCGCCTTTCGGTCTCGGCGGTGAAAGGCTATCGCTCAGCCTTAAGCTTAGCCTTCAGGCTGAAAGGAGTAGATATTTCCTCTTCGTTGGAACTTTCTCTACTCATACGCAACTACGAGCTTACTTGCCCCAGTCGGAAGTCAGACCCCCTCCTTGGAACGTGGTTCAAGTGCTCAGGGCTCTGAAAAGAGCTCCCTTTGAACCATTACGCCAGGCGTCTGATCGCCTCCTAACGTGGAAGACGGTGTTCCTACTCGTGTTGGCCGCGGCCAAACGAGTAAGTGAACTTCATGGTCTCTCCTACGACGTTGCCCATTCAAGGGGATGGGGGGAGGTAACGTTCAAGTTCGTCCCTGAGTTCATTGCTAAGACTCAAAACCCTGGGGTTTCGGATCCAAGATTCCACTCCTTCAAGGTAACGAGTCTACGTTCTGTAACAAGTGACCCAGACCATCTGTTACTGTGCCCAGTCAGGAGTCTGAGGCGCTACCTCAAAAGGACAGCTGCAGCCCGTCCTCATGTGCAAGCTTTGTTTGTGAGCATAGGGAGGACAAAGAGGAGGGTCACCAAGAACTCCATCTCTTCATGGATTCGCAAGGTGATAAGCAGCACCTTGAATCCCGACTCTCCTCCGTCATGTTGTCCCAGAGCTCACGACGTCAGGGGTGATGCTACTTCCCTGGCCTTCAAGAGAAACTTCTCTGTGACGCAGGTTCTACAAGCCGGGGTCTGGAAACGTCAGACGACGTTCACAGCCCACTACCTGCAGGACGTGACCCACAGGAACCTCGATACGTTTTCTATCGGTCCTGTGGTGGCTGCACAACAGCTGGTCTAACCTCAGGCTCCTTATTGGACAAGTAGCAGAAGGTTGAGGGCATTGTTACCCGGTTTTAGTCTGCGTGAATGAAAGAGTATGTCTGGCCCATACTTCTTTCTTCATTCTCCCCTCTCTTGGGGATAGCAGCATCCAGGTCTTTGCGCAGCTGACCTCAACCTCTGCAGGTAAACCATGCTTCCTTGTGCTCCTAGTATTAGCCTTAATACTGTCGCGTCCCCCATACCCTGACGAGGTGGTATTGGGAACGTCCTAGCCTAGAGTTCCACAATAAAGAACTCCAGGTCAACTGCCTAGGACGAGTCACGTTATTCTCCTTCACACACATCCTAGTAGGCCGCACGATGGTCAAACATGACAGCGTGCGAGGGTTAGGGACTCCCGTTCCTTGAGTTCTACAACTCGGAATTGGAGTCCCCGGGTAAAGCCGAAGCCAGAAGGCTGGGGACTTTCCGCCCTTCCTAAGGGTAAGTCACCCCATGGAAATAGCAATGGTTTGTATTGGGTTACGGAACAAATGACAAATTTCGTAGATAATTTGTATTTTTCCTACCATACAAACCTTTGCTATTTACGCAAATGTTACCCGCCAGCCCTGACCCCCAAGTCAAGTCCTACCTTGAAGTGAATTGAGCTATTCACAGTGTGTGAGGGGGGAAGGGGTAGCTAGCTACCCCTTCCCTACCCCCTGCTAATTAGCAAGGGGGTAGTTAACCCTCGTTTAATTTTAATGGCTCGTCATTCAGCTCCGCCAAATGTTACCCCATGGAAATAGCAAAGGTTTGTATGGTAGGAAAAATACAAATTATCTACGAAATTTGTCATATTTATTTATATCTAATTATGAATCTATTATTGTATATGTATCTCTCTCTCTCTCTCTCTCTCTCTCTCTCTCTCTCTCTCTCTCTCCTCTCTCTCTCTCTCTCTCTCTCTCTCTATATATATATATATATATATATATATATATATATATATATATATATATATATATATATATACACACATATAGATATGTATATATATATATATATATATATATATATATATATATATATATATATATATATATATATATATACATATATATATATATATATATGTATATATATACATGTATATATATATATATATATATATATATATATATATATATATATATATATATTCATATATATATATATATATATATATATATATATATACATATTCATTAATAGATTTATATAAATATATATAAATATATATATATATATATATATATATATTTATATATATATATATATATATATTTATATATATATATATATATATATATATATATATATATATATATATATATATATATATATATATATATATATATATATATATATATAAATATATATATATATATATATATATATATATATATATATATATATATATGTATATATATATATATATATATATATATATATATATATATATATACATATATATATATATATATATATATATATATATATATATATATATATATATATTTATAAGTGTTTATATATAATATATATATATATATGTGTGTAAATATATATATATATATATATATATATATATATATATATATATATATATATATATATATATATATATGTGTGTGTGTGTATATATAAATATACATATTCATTATTTAAACACACACACACACACACACACATATATATATATATATATATATATATATATATATAATTTATATATATATATATATATATATATATATATATATATATATTTATATTTAATTATGAAATTATTATTGTATATGTATCTC
>NC_090736.1:111277533-111280033 GCF_036898095.1 Palaemon carinicauda
TACTGGGGTAGCCTAATGTATATACTTTTATTTTCTCTTCATATATAGTATGCAATTAAAATTCATATGTTTGTATGCTTGCCTCTCTCTCTCCTAGTATCATTTTTTATTTCGGGAAAAAAAAAACCTCACTATGACTGATTGAATAACCAAATAAGCGTCCAGAGTCTCTCTCCTTCTCTCTCTCTCTCTCTCATCTCTCTCTCTCTCTCTCTCCCTCTCTCTCTCTCTCTCTCTTCTACCTAAATGAATATACTCTCTGATCTCTTTTTGCCAAAATATTTTTCATCAAAATATTCAAACAAAGTAAAATCAAATAGAATTACTTGTTATTAAAGCCAAAGATTGTTTATCCTATATATATATAATATATATATATATATATATATATATATATATATATATATATATATATATATATATATATATATATTATATATATATATATGATAAATTTTGCACATTTTTACGTGTTTTTCATATTCAAATAAGCCATATATATTTTTGATACATTAATGTCTGGATTCTCTTAACGACCTCGGGGTCAGAGCCCCAGGCGAAATCACACAAAGACAAGAGCTTGGCTCCGGCCGGGAATCGAACCCTGGTCGGCAAGATTGTATAGACAGTGACCTAAGCCACTTGGCCACGAAGAAAGATTGAAGTCAATGACAATTTTTCTGTACTTATACCTGTTGAATTCAGGTATTTTGTACTTAGAATTGAAATCAACCCATCTTCACCATCGTAGCTAATTGGTAGGTTTGTTACTTGGCATTCAATTAATAATAAATTTTGCCACATTTTTACGTGTTTTTCATATTCAAATAAGCCATGTATATTTTTGATACATTAATGTCTTGATTCTCTTAACGACCTCGGGATCAGAGCCCCAGGCGAAATCACACAAAGACAAGAGCTTGGCTCCGGCCGGGAATCGAACCTGGTCGGCAAGCTTGTATAGACAGTGACTAAGCCACTTGGCCACGAAGAAAGATAAAAGTCAATTACAATTCTTCTGTACTTATACCTGTCGAATTCAGATATTTTGTACTTAGAATTGAAATCAACCCATCTTCACCATCGTAGCTAATTGGGTAGTTTGTTACTTGGCATTCAATTAATGATAAATTTTGCACATTTTTACGTGTTTTTCATATTCAAATAAGCCATATATATTTTTGATACATTAATGTCTGGATTCTCTTAACGACCTCGGGATCAGAGCCCCAGGCGAAATCACACAAAGACAAGAGCTTGGCTCCGCCGGGAATCGAACCCTGGTCGGCAAGCTTGTATAGACAGTGACTAAGCTACTTGGCCACGAAGAAAGATAAAAGTCAATGACAATTCTTCTGTACTTATACCTGTCGAATTCAGGTATTTTGTAACTTAGAATTGAAATCAACCCATCTTCACCATCGTAGCTAATGGGTAGTTTGTTACTTGGCATTCAATTAATGATAAATTTTGCACATTTTTACGTGTTTTTCATATTCAAATAAGCCATATATATTTTTGATACAATAATGTCTGGATTCTCCTTAACGACCTCGGGATCAGAGCCCCAGGCGAAATCACACAAAGACAAGAGCTTGGCTCCGGCCGGGAATCGAACCCTGGTCGGCAAGCTTGTATAGACAGTGACTAAGCCACTTGGCCACGAAGAAAGATAAAAGTCAATTACAATTCTTCTGTACTTATACCTGTCGAATTCAGATATTTTTGTACTTAGAATTGAAATCAACCCATCTTCACCATCGTAGCTAATTGGTAGTTTGTTACTTGGCATTCAATTAATGATAAATTTTGCACATTTTTACGTGTTTTTCATATTCAAATAAGCCATATATATTTTTGATACATTAATGTCTGGATTCTCTTAACGACCTCGGGATCAGAGCCCCAGGCGAAATCACACAAAGACAAGAGCTTGGCTCCGGCCGGAATCGAACCCTGGTCGGCAAGCTTGTATAGACAGTGACTAAGCTACTTGGCCACGAAGAAAGATAAAAGTCAATGACAATTCTTCTGTACTTATACCTGTCGAATTCAGGTATTTTGTACTTAGAATTGAAATCAACCCATCTTCACCATCGTAGCTAATTGGTAGTTTGTTACTTGGCATTCAATTAATGATAAATTTTGCACATTTTTACGTGTTTTTCATATTCAAATAAGCCATATATATTTTTGATACAATAATGTCTGGATTCTCTTAACGACCTCGGGATCAGAGCCCCAGGCGAAATCACACAAAGACAAGAGCTTGGCTCCGGCCGGGAATCGAACCCTGGTCGGCAAGCTTGTATAGACAGTGACTAAGCCACTTGGCCACGAAGAAGATAAAAGTCAATGACAATTCTTCTGTACTTATACCTGTCGAATTCAGGTAATTTGTACTTAGAATTGAAATCAACCCATCTTCACCATCGTAGCTAATTGGTAGTTTGTTACTTGGCATTCAATTAATGATAAATTTTGCACATTTTACGTGTTT
>NC_090736.1:111285033-111300033 GCF_036898095.1 Palaemon carinicauda
GCATTCGCAAGATTCTACTATTTGGTCTCTTGGTTTGTTTAACTGTACCTAATACACTTTGACACTTGCGAATTACACTCCTTGGTGGAAGGAAGTTTTCCTGATCATTTCCCGCAGATTTTATCATCAGTCTTAGACTTGTAATCTATTTCAAGATTTGCATGCCTCTGACAGTGGTAGCAGGTGATCACGTGGCTCCTATCACGTATGTATAAGTACCTTATCGTAACGAAACGTTGTCCCATTATCATGAATAGCCCTCCGAACTGAAGAATCACATTTCTGCACATAGTGGGTAGTCCCACCTGAAGCATTTTTTTCTTCAATACTACACTTATCTTCTCTTTTATATCTTGGATTTGGTCCAGGCAACGATTTCTTTGCATCAAAACATTTACTACATCATCATCGTTGTACAAATTGCATTTCATTACTTCTTGTTGTAGTGTCAGCAACCTATGTCTGAATTTTGTTTTCAGCCAATTCTCTAATCATTTAGTTTGCAAAGTTTATAACAACATATCTCCTCCTAGTTGACCTTGTGATAAGTATAGAAATGTCTTTAAGTGCGTGTTCAACCTCGCGTTTTCTTTCAGTAATATTTGTTGATTTAATTACCAACATAATTTTTTCCTTAACATTGTCATCACTTGTTAGTTTCTGCGGTATTGGGTGCATCAATGTTTGAAGTGTTACCTTAATTGATTTCATATTCATATCAAGAAATACCAACTTTCTCAGTGAGGTTAGTAGTCTTCATGGAATTTGCTGCGTCTGCGCTAACGTCTGCAAGTTTGTTTTCCGATTCAGCGATACACGCCTCTGGTTCGCTCAAGGCCTCGTCTCTCATATTCACATCTTCCTTCAATTTTGATATATAAAAACTGGCTTGTCATGCTTCACCTACGCGGAGTATGCATAACCAATCAAGGTTCTTTCATTCATTATCAGTGATGCCTGTCACTATATACACACATTTTTATTGCAGTCACATCCTATCTAGTTTTTTCAGTCTCCCTCCGTGGTTTTATTTATGAGGCAAAAATAGTTAGGGACTGACATAGTGTACTATTTCTTATCACTTAGATTTCTCCATAAGTTAACAAAAATCTTTTTAATAATATTCTAAGCCAAAAACAAAAAGGTAAAACACAACTCAGGGCAAGTGTTGAAAGGAGCTTCACGCCAAACACATCTGCACCTTACGCGGAAAATTTTAGAACACGTTCTCAATAAAACAATTTTTTGAGGAGTTGAAAAAGACATCGACAGAATGAAGTTCCAGAAGTGAATTCTTGATAAAGAAAGATATCCAAAATTTTAAATAAATAGTAAACAGTTAAACAGGACTCGCCAATGCAAAGCTAAGGGGGTTGATGAACCAGTCTCCTCAACCTACTTACAATAATACTTTACCTATTTTAAGATTTAACTTCATGACCATTGTTTTAACCCCCTTCGTCCAATAAAGTAGAACACAGTATTAGTTTAAGTAAACTTTAAATAATTCTACATCCTAAACATTCTAAAAAAAAGGATTTGGTTTTCTCTCTCTTTTAAACACACACACAAACGCACACACACACACACACACACACACACACACACATATATATATATATATATATATATATATATATATATATATATATATATATATATATATATATATATATATATATATATATATATATACATATATATATATATATATATATATATATATATATATATATATAGATAGATAGATAGATAGATATAGATATATGTATATATATATATATATATATATATATATATATATATATATATATATATACATATATATATATATATATATATATATATATATATATATATATATATATATATATATATATATATGTATACACACAATCACACACACACACATATATATATATATATATATATATATATATATATATATATATATATATATATATATATATATATATATGTACATATATATATATATATATATATATATATATATATATATATATATATATATATATATATATATATATATATATATATATATATATATATATATAAAATAAACAAACACTCTCATTTATACACACAGTCTTTCTCACAACAGACATCTACAGTCTACACTAACTGGCCTCTCTCTCTCTCTCTCTCTCTCTCTCTCTCTCTCTCTCTCTCTCTCTCTCTCTCTCTCTCTCTCTTAGGATTTGGCAAAAAAGAATAAAATAAAATAAATAAAAATTTACCATCCACATTCTTCCCCCCTTACTTTGCCAAATCCGTCTCACAAAACACTTACCTAAATTTTTTCATAACCCAGTCGCAGTCGGGAACAGGACCTCTGCTCCGAGTAACTGCACCTTCATACACTATCTCATTCACTTCTTCTATATCATAATCTTTCACTACCATAACACTATTCCTATCTAAATCCCTATCATCTAATATATCATGTATAATAATATCTACCTCGTTCTCATCTGGCCCTAAAATTATACTCATTTCTGTCAACAGTTCATCCATTTCATCAAAAACATTTTCAACTTCATATTTCTCCTATCCCTCACTCTTGTGTTATTCATTCTTTCTTTTACATCATCTATCGAAAAACCACACACACTACAAGTATCATTCATACTCAGCCACGTTTCATCGGTATTAATACATTCATCTCCCACATTCACTTGTACATTAACACCCTTGTCATGCTTATTTCTATTCTCGCTTTTACTTATAAAATTCCCGCTTCTTTCACCCTTACATAAAGTTATCGAATTCTTCCTTTTCATATATTCTACTACCACCCATTGTTCACCTTATAGTCCTAATTCCTCTTACATACTAGGTTCACACTTGTTCCTTTTCAACCATTTACTCATCCCATTCTCTTGGATATACTCAGGTACCTCCTTCCATTTACGCAACTCGTTTTGGTGTGCCCTAACTCTTTCCACACTACCATCCACACACAACTTACCCCAAAAATAACTTAATCCACTTGAACCCACTTCTAACACCTCATATGGACCTTCAAACTTATCACGCACCTTATTTACATTCATTCTACCCTTTTCAATGAATTCTTTCATCCCTCTCACCATCTTTAAAGCATTCAAACGTCTCATTTGCTTTCCTCCACACATCTCTAACATCCTCTGACACACCTAACTTCGGTCTTACTCTCTTTTAAAATTTTAACACAAAATTACATGGAGACATACCCGAACTCTTATGCACTGTTGCATTATAAACCCACAATGCTCTACCAACATACAAATCCAAATCGTTATCACATGTACTCATCATTCGCAAAATTTCAGTTAATGTTCTCATAGTCCTTTCAGCCAACCCATTCACAGTTGGCCTATAATGAGTCGAATACACATGTTCAATACTCCATTCTCTTAACATCCGCTCAAACTCGCATCCAACAAACTCAGGGCCATTATCACTTAACATTTTCGCAGGCTTACACACGCTCATCGGCAACATCACTTGACCAACCATTCTTGCAACATTCTCACTCCGTTTATCCTTGATGGGTACTGCATACGTAAATTTACTCATGTAATCAATCATAACAATCATTCCCACATGTCTTCTCGCAGTTGCAGTCAACGAAATGCAATCATTCACAAACATTTCAAATGGCTCTTTCATACACAATCTCAAAACAGGCAGATTAGTATGCACTCTTTGATACTTCGCTTTCTGGCTATCTTCACACGTAGTCGCTACATCCTTACATATCTGACTCAACCCAGGCATAAACAATCTCTCACGCATGCATTCCCACAATTTATTTTTACCCATATGCCCATATCTGTCTTCTATCGCAATTACTTCACAACCATTCTCCAGAAGCAAACCACTACCAATATCAACTGATAGATCATGCAATCTTAAAAAGTCAAATCCTATAAAAAAAAAACAACTAGCCATCTCATTCTCTCCCATTCCAATGAAGTTATGTTCCACCTCTATACTTCCCCGTTTTACTTTCAACCGCACTTTTTCCCAAACTAGCAAACTTTCTTCGCTATCTTCCATGCTCATACCACTCAGATTTAAGTCACTCGGGCAATCCTTCTTCTCACTTAACAACTTGCAACGTCTTTCATTACAACTTAACCTCAATATATACTCCCTTTCAGTCTCCTTACTTGCCTAGTATTGCATCGAGCGGTTCCACCCAAAGTATATTGATAGCAAGAGAGTTAGGGCTAGGGTATCTGGAGAATATTTGACTGGGTATTTGTTGACGAGGTATGGTATGATAATGAGTGTGTGGGATGTTGGATATGATAGTGTGAAAGGAAGGATAATTGAGCAGGTAAAACGTATGAAAGGGAGTTTTAAGTATAGGCATAAAAATTATTTTAAAGGGGCTCAAATTAATGTGTGGCTCCTCACCCTAAAAAAATGCTTACATATGAAATATGACACCCCGCTCTTTGGATGCATACTGTAGGTGGGCCATATGGCTGGATATATGCAGGTTTTAGGTGATCAATGGAGGACCAGCCCGCTATGTACCTCATGTTAATGGAAAAGGCTTTAGTCGTACGATGGATCGTGAGGAAAGAGCCTGTGTAAGGAGGTATTAGTGGTGGTCTGCTAGTATTGTTGCGTAGGAAAATGTGTGGTAGCAAGGGTGGGCCTGTTGATATGTTTTGGTTAGCTATGGGCTTGTAAATCTAGCAGCAAGGAATAAATTTTTCGACAATGTGACGTAGGCACTGGAGGTTGTAGGAGTACGCTACAGACGGAAAAAATTCTGCAGTGACAACCAATTGGTAGTCATATACTATTCTAGCTCCAGAGATATTCAAGGGATCTTTAGGAGAGGTCCTTAGTCTCATGAAGTCTCAGGGAAGCTGAGTAAGCCAGTGGGAGTCCTTGCAACAGGTCCTCAAAGCGGTTTTAAAGGTGCGATGAAACTGTTCTATCATTTCTTTTGGCAGTACGGTTGTTAGCGGGTGTTTGATATAAGGTGATTCCTAGGAGGTTCACTAATGATATCCATATATAAAATTTGAATATGGTAAATCTATAACAAGTAATACGCTTAGGAATACCAAATCTTTCTATCCATCCAGGCAGTGATGTGGATGTATATGAGGTGGACACTGCAGTTTCAATGGGAATTGAAACAAGTGGAGTCCTTTATGAAGGTAAACAGGTAACGATATCCTTGCATTTTACGTAGTGGCCAAGCAACTTTTGATGTGAAAATAGGCTAATCAACTGAGAGATTAAGGAGAGGGACCGACTACTGATTTCATGTGCTGATGTACTTTTGATGTTTAGCATGAAGTATAGGAATGAACCAAATCCTTAGCAACCTTAGTAATGGCGGGCCAGATGAACTTCGTTTTCAGTAGCTGTGCAGTAGATCAACATCAAGGATGTAAAAGGTCATGAATGGAGTCAAACATATGTCGGTGCGTGGGAGCTGGTATCCCCTTTTTAGGTCTAACAATATTGACGTCACAAAGGAGTGTGGCATAGGAGCTGTCGAGAGGGACGTTCTCCCAAAGGAGAGATGTGAAGAATGTCATACATGCTTGGTACTCTGGATCATTTTGTTTTACATCTACCAAGGCTTTGCAATCCAGTCTCAGATGAATGGTGGCCAATGTGTTTCTGGACAGGCATTGTCAACTGGATTCATTTTCCCAACAACATGTTGAAGGATATCAGTGTTTATGGGCGGACAAGGCATCATACTGTCAAGTGAAGGCAATCATCAGAGGCATTTGGTCCGTGCGATTGACGAAGGGCGTACCTACCAGGAAGTTACAAAAGTAACGGACGGCCAAGTACACCACCAGCACCTCAAGGTCAACGGGTGAGTACCCGGATTTTGCCTTGGACAGTATTCTATTGAAGAAGGGCTAAAGTTGCAGTAAGAAAATGACCATCTTCTCGAGTAGTGCACCAATAGGCATTGGAAGAGACAAAGAATGGTGCATATGGCACAGTAAAAGTGAGAGCAGAAGTGCTTGATAGTACATTCCTTGCATTACAGAAGGCATCTTAAGAGGGACCCTACTTCAGGTTTTTTTGGCTTACCCTTGAGGATGTATAGAGGCGGGCAAGAGTAGTGGCCATGGCTAGCAGGAAACAGGATAATAGTTGGTCAAGACACGGAATTCTTCCATTACTCTGACAGTTGAGATCATGTGGAAGTTCTGAAGTGCTGCTGCAATTTCAGGGAGGGACTGGACACCTTCGGGAGTGATATGGTATCCAAAAAACTATACTTTGTTGGCACCAAATGTACAATGGTCGTACTGGATTGAAAGGCCATTCTGTTATAGTCAGTCGAGCATGATGCGTAGGAGATGGAGGTGTTCTTCTTTCCAGGAAGATAATACAAGTATGTGCCAACATAACATACACAGAAGGAGTGGTCCCCTAAGGTACCCTCAATATGTCATTGAACAGTTGCCCCAACATTACAAAGGACAAAACTTGGTTAATTGAAGATGATGTACCATAAGGGGTGGTGATGGCGGCCTTTTGGGATGTCTTCAGGTTTATGAGCACCTGAAAATACTCATTCAGGTAGTCATGGGAGAAGAAAACATTTACTTTGTGCAAGTAGGAGGTCAATTTGGAGATTTTTGGGAGTGAATATTGGTCCGATTCTGTCTGCATGTTCAAACACCTGTAATCCTCACATGGACGCAGGGAACAATCTTTCTTCAGGATAATGTAATAAATTGATGACCATGGTCTGGAACCCTTTTGGCAAAGGCCCTTTTCTTCTACTTCGGCAAACGTTTGATTAGTTACTGCCAAATGATATGGTGCCAGACACTCGAATATGGCTAACACTGGGGCCTTCATCATTCTCATGTGGTGGTAAATACCGTGGGCGTTTGTCGTACTTTTGGTTGTAATACTTCTGAGCACCATATGAAGAGGTGAATATAGACATCCTGTGTGCACTAATGTGGAGAGCAAAGTCAGGGGGTGCCGGTTGAATAGGTAGGGATGACTAAGATTCTGCCTTGATTAGCTGCTGGTGAGGTATATCAACCAGGAGGTGGTAATATGAGAGAAAATTCACACCGATGATTGGCAGTGTGACATTAGCAACGAGAAAAATCCAGTGATAATTGACGCTTCCAAACAATAATATGATGTTCTTGTAATCTTGTATGGGGATCGCAAATCCGTTGGCAGCTACTAGCTGGATGTCAGGAGATTTAGACAGAGTGCGCCATGCCCAGACAAGTGGCCTTGATTGAAAAGAATCATACGCCTGTAACTGCATTTGTAAAAAAGTAGATATTTGTGACATGTGAGGCAACTCACCACAAGCGATGGCATGTTTACACGTTTTTTGGCCATAGAACAGCATTCGAATATTTCTTTGCAAAAGACACTAATCTTGAGAGGTAGTAGAATAACTGCTGCTGTTGGGTGCTTGTAAGTGAAAGTAGAGATTATTGGTTGGGACTTGTGGTAGTGTTGGATGGTAGACGGTGTTATGACTGGCTTGGCACAATACAATGTAGACATCTATATCCTACCATATCCACGTCAGATTCAGTTGATGTTGAACAGTTATCCCCTTCGTCAGGAGTGTAGGCACCAATTGAGTTCTTGAAGCTGGTGTAGTGGCTTTCCAAAAGGGTGTAAACTTTTGTTTTCTGATCATTCATGGGCAAAATATCGACATTGGGTATGGCAGTGCGTAGAAGTTCAGTTAGGTGCCTTACCCAAAGGGCACGAAGTAGATTCACTTTATGAGGAAAACCATCTGTGGCCGACTGCAGGCAAGCAATACTGGTTATTCCCTGAGGGCTAGCAAAGCCTTTTACCCTCAACGTCTTTTGATAGAGCTGAAAAAGTTTGGTTAGGTGTGTGGCAGACGATAGTGAGTACTGCTCAAGGATTTTTTTCCTTTTTTTAGTGCATTATACGTTTTTGGTATGTCCCCTTCCTTGCAAGGCCAATTGGAGATCCCAGGGAGAGTGTCCTCATGGATCGGCGCGAGTATAATCTTCTCTGTTACCTGACTGAGTCGAGCCCCTTGATGTGAAACTTGGCTCCGGCATGTTGGAACCAGGCAACCTCTTCTTCACTAGAAAAGGGTAGCAGTTTAATTGTGGCAGTGTGTACCAAAAATGCAGGTTCTATGGTGGCATACTAAAGCATCAGTGAGGGGGTAGGCAGGAGGGAGGGGATATTCTGCTAGTCACCTATTGGCAAGCCCGATATTAAGTTATAACTGAGAGTCAAGGTGAATGCATCTAATTTTATTTCGACCAAGTGTGGGCTTTATACAAGACTTTCAGTAGAAGAAGATCAAAATATTACAAACATATCAATTAATGAAAAAATAGGCTGAAACAAGTTAGGTTAACAGTGATATGTACAGCGAGAAATACAATACAAAAGAAGATACGGTTACAAGTAATAAGTGTGTGTGAAACACATGCGGTACAAATAAGCCTTTCCAAATCCTTAGAACTCAAAGATCTAATAAAAAAAAAATTCGATGGAAATAACTCTAAAAAAGTAAAAAGAATAAGTGCAACATGGCTATGGGAGCAAACTAAAGTGAAAGATATTTAAACAGCATATCAGGAAGTGTAATTGAGATATGCAGGACGTAATAAGAACGACAGATAATAAATAAATATCAAGAACAACAGATTAGGTCCTTAGACATTACGAAAAAAAGAGGAAAAAAAGTAGATGGATTCACGAGCTAATAAAATGAGCAGGCATAAACTGTTATAGTAAGAGTTTTATTATTATCAAGGTAAAATCGTAATGTTTATTATTTGACAGTGACTCAATTAACCCGATGCCAAATGTCAAATATTTATAATATATCTCCAGCATGTAATAAAAAACAATTGTTTACATACACACACACACACACACATACACACACACACACACACACATATATATATATATATATATATATAAACACACACACACACACACACACACACATATATATATATATATATATATATATATATATATATATATATATATATATATATATATATATATGTATATATATATATATATATATATATATATATATATATATATATATATATATATATATATATAAGACTGTGTGTGCTTGTGCTATAAATATTGAATTTTCACTTTTTTGATAAAAAGTTATAGCCAAGAATACAAACTATGCATAACGGAGTTTTTGAAAAAAAAATCCTAAGTGACACACTCCGTCAACAGTCTCTTGAACGAATAAAAAGCTTAAATAGATTTTGGAGTAGTCTTTTGAACAATGGTCCATGTCTTTTCTCGCGAAGTCGATGAACAGAATTGTTTACAAATTGAGGGGAAAAGATCACAGCGAATATCTTATTACCTACTGCATGTATGTAGTAAGATATTCTCTTTAATTAATTATTTCAATGGTAGGTAGAATGTTACAGTGTAATAAACCTACCAGTGGAGTCAATAAAACTTTTGTTTGTTTGACTTAACACCACTTTGAACTAGTGACCTCATTAATCATTCGAAATTACTTATAGTTAATCTCGATTTTGTCGGAATTTCAGAATCATCTCAGCTATACTTTTTTTCGCCTAAAAAACCATCATTGCTGAGGAGTCAAATGATTACTATTTTCCCACTAAAAATCTGAGTGCAAGCTTGTTTTTACTTTCCAAATCCTTGAGAGAGAGAGAGAGAGAGAGAGAGAGAGAGAGAGAGAGAGAGAGAGAGAGAGAGAGAGAGAGAGAGAGAGAGAGAGAGAGAGGAATAATCACTTCATTTATCTTTCGTAGTGAGAAGGACTCTTGGTAAGTTTCCTTTGTTTTTTCTTTTTTTGTGGGCGTGGGGATGGGGGCTAGAGTAGTTTTCACCAATATATAAGAATTTTTTATCTCAAACCGGAAAAATCATACAGCTTGTATATATACATAGGAAAATCTTTTTTTATGAAAATTTCAAAACGATGGGATGATTTGTTTTAATTCTAGGATGAAAAACCAAGAAACAAGAAAAAAAACATTAAACTTGATTCTATCACTTTATTATTAATATTACTTAGAAAGAAAGTATATAATAAAGAAATCTATCTTAAAGTAAAATTTTTGCCATGATTGGAAAGAAAATATGTATAAAAATATTTAAATCTGTTTCTAATAAAAAATTCTTTTATCACAAATTTATTTTATAAAGAAAAAAGAAAAAAAAAACTAAACTTTCCTTTTTCTGTAAAATGCCATTTCTATCTTTAAGATTTGCATAAAAATAAGAAAGATATAACAGTTTGAATGAGACAGAAGTGAAACCGAGAAAAACAGCTTTGAAGGTAAACTTTTGGTTTTTACACTCGCGGGATAACATAAGACACTCAGTGCATGAAATGTAAGAAACAGGTAAAAATGTATGAAAATCTAGTATTAACACTCACCATAGATTCTTCATGACTTCTATGTATTTCTCTCAATTTTTGGTTATCTTTCATGGTACCGAGTCCCCTCCCCCCACACCCTTTCAAATGGGTATTATTCGTTCGATGGCAAAGGAGTCTGTAGGGACCAGCTGACTCTTTCTTGCTCATCTTTACTTTGTTTTCAGTTGCATTATAAATAAACGTACATTTCTTGCCCTTCTTTTTCTACATGTATCCAAAATGTTCGTCAACGTATCCAAGTCTACCTTTTTTTGACTAAGCTGATATTGGCTGAACGCAGCTGACAAAAACAGTTGGTGTTGATGGAATCGGGTATGGACAAACAGACTCATGTACCTCTGTTGTTGATATCAACAAAAGGCGAGCCAGAGAAGTGGGTATGGAAGGGGGCTTTGTTTCTTCCCACTCCACACAGACTTCCTCGTCATGGCATTTATCCTTTCCTGGCCGGCTTTTGGCCGGGTTAGCCATACATATCTTGAAAGAACGGGTACGGTTCGGTATTCTATGACACTTTGTAATGCTCATCGTAACAGATCACATTATGAATTATTTCAAATAGTGAATAAAGGGTAAAACACAAAGTGGTAGGCGACAACGCATTCAGTAGAACGAGATAGGGAAGACTGAGTAAGGGACCAAAGCTAGACTACATCACTGCTAGGCGTATGCTAAATGAAATAAATATAAACTAAATATAAATAAGGTGAATAATAATGAAAATAACTAAAGCAAAGGACAGACAGAGATCAAATCTACGGGCACATTGCCCTGACTTCGAAGAAACCAGGGTAAAGGGATTTTAAATTTGTTACATCTCCATTGTTTAATTTGTCCTCGAGCTAGTCAACATTATAAAAAGGATGCCAGAGATGACTTTGAGTAAATTAACTTAATTTCGATTTTTAGAGAAATATTCGTCAAATAATTATCAATGAAACTCTCGGCGTGTTTTTTTTTTATTTATTTATTTTTTTTTTTTTTTTAGTACATGAACAGTCATTGTGAATTTAGGAGAATTATCATCTATTAATAATTTTTTTACAGTTTTGAAAATAAATCATTTTTCATATTATCAGTAAGTAATGTTAATCTTTCCTTGGAGTTGATGTGAATGCTGGAATCCAGTTACTAGTTATTATTATTATTATTATTATTATTATTATTATTATTATTATTATTATTATTATTATTATTATTATTATTATTATAGTTTTAGTATTATTATTATTATTATTATTATTATTATTATTATTATTATTAGCCAAGCTACAACCCTAGTTGGAAAAGCAAGATGCTATAAGCCCAAGGGCTCCAATAGGAAAAAACAGCCCAGTGAGGAAAGGAAGTAAGGAAATAAATAAATGGTGAGAATAAATTAACAATATATCATTCTAAAAAAAGTAACAGCGTCAAAACAGATTTGTCCTATATAAACGATTAACAACGTCAAAAACAAATATGTCATATATAAACAATAAAAAGACTCATGTCACCTTGGTCAACATAAAAACATTTGCTTCAACTTTGAACTTTTGAAGTTCTACTGATTCAACTAGCCAATTAGGAAGATCATTCCACAATTTGGTAACACCTGAAAAAAAAATAAACAAAACTTCTAGAATACTGTGTAGTATTTAGCCTCATGATGGAGAAGGCCTGGCTATTAAAATTAACTGCCTGCCTAGTATTACGAAACAGGATAGAATTGTCCAGGGAGATCTGAATGTAAAGGATGGTCATAGTTATGAAAAAATCTTATGCAACATGCATAAGGAACTAATTGAAAGATTAATATCTAGATAAGGAATAAGAACTTTAATAGACCGTAAGGTTCTGTCCAACAAATTGAGATGAGAATCAGTAGCTGAAGACCAGACAGGAGAACAGTACTCGAAGCAAGGTGGAATGAAGAATTAAAACACTTCTTCAGAATAGATTGATCACCGAAAATCTTGTAATACTTTTTCAATAAGCCATTTTTTGTGCAATTGAAAAAGACACAGACCTAATGTGTTTCTCAAAAGTAAATTTGCTGTCGAGAAACACACCTGAAATTTTAAGTCATAGAGATTTAAAGAAACATTACACCATGTAACACATGTTTTGTTTATATGTATTTTTTGATGTTTATATATGTATTTTGTACTACTGAACTTAAAAATCACATTAGTTTTGCTGTAACATCGATAGTTTTTAACTTATTCTAAATTCAATATTTTCTTGTTATGTATGCAATTTCTCTTTCCCTCTTTTAAGGATAATTAAAGAACATTTTTTATTTTTTTCATATATTGAAAATTATATAGGCAGTACAATATTAGAACAAAAGACATTATACAGCTCTGCATTGTAAATACTTTAATAACTCCTCTTTTATGATCAGAAGTGCTTGGACGATCGAGATTTTCTAGAGAGCATATTTTCATCTTCTCTCATTAGAGACCATATGTAATCTCCCATCATAGCAGTATTCCATCATCCTTGATATCTTCTTTCCATAGTTGCTATGTCCTGGTGAAATCTTTCACCCTGCTCTTCACTGACATCACCCAAATTTTCTGGGAAGAAATCAAGGTGAGAATGCAAAAAATGAATTTTCAAGGACATACGACAACCAAGCTTCCTGAAGTTCTCAATAAGTTTTGCTACCAGTTGTTTGTAATTAGGATCTTTGTTATTTCCTAGGAATCCATGGACTACATCACGAAATGCACACCAGGCTTCTTTTTCAATTTTTGTCATCGCTCTTTCCAGTTTCTCCGACTTCAACATTGTGTTTACCTGGGGTCCAACGAATATACCACCCTTTATCTTAGCCTCAGATAGTTTTGGAAGCATAAGGCAAATTTCCTGAAAAGCTTCTCCTCCAAAATCCTAGGCTTTCACAAACTGTTTAATCAATCCTAGTTTAATGTGAAGTGGGGGCAATAAAACTTTGTTCGAATCTACTAGGGGCTCTCTGTGAACATTTAACATTCCCGGCTGCAGTTCCATTCGTGGGGGCCAATGAACTTTCTTAAAATGATCATCATCAGCTCTGCTGTCCCATAAGCAAAGGAAACATGAATACTTTGTGTATCCCCATTGCAAACCAAGCAAAAATGCGAGCATCTTGAAATCCCCACAAACATTCCATTTGAATTCATCATAATTTATTTTATTAAGAAGCTGTCTGATATTTTCATAGTTTTCTTTCTTTTGTACTGAGTGTGCAAGAGGCAAAGATGGATATTTGTTTCCATTGTGGAGTAATGCTGCTTTGAGACTTCGTGTTGAGCTATCAATAAACAGCCGCCAATGTGTAGGATCATGCTTGAGTCCAAGAGCAGTAAACAAACCAGTTACATCCTTACAATAACACAGATCATCACTAATGTCATAGTAAATTTCAAATTCTTCATGTCGTTTCCGGTACCCAGTTATCCTGCAGTCTTGTCCTAGTAGATTCCATTCCTTCAACCTTGATGAAAGAAGTTCAGCTCCTGACTTAGTAAGACCTAAGTCCCTAATTAAATCATCTAGTTCACTCTGATTTGGAAAATGAGGCTCCAAAATCATTCTTGGTACGAAAACTTCTTCCATTTCTTGGTTGTTGCTACTTGCTGACCCTTCAGATGAAATATCCATTCCATCATCTACGTGGAAAGAAAGAAATAAGCACATATAGCAACTTCAACAAAGACTTGAATAAAATTAGTACTTAGGAAAATTAATGCTGAGTAAATACTCAAATTAATTAAATGAAAACTTTTTGGAGAATATGATAACAATACTTACATTTTCTGGTGGCTGTGGTACTGGTAAGCAGTCATCATGTGGGACAGGTGCTCTAGATGATGGTATGTCTGGATAATGAAGAGCTTGTCTTCCTTTCACTTTTTTGTACTTTGTCACATCAACCGTGCAAAAAAAAAAACCAGTCATCGTGATGGTTCTTCGGTTCTCTCCATACTCTAGGAATGGCAAAAGGCATTGCTCTTCCTGTACCTCTTAGCCATCCTTCTAGAGTTGAACGGCAGCTTCCACATATCACATGAGGGGCCCCTGGCTTGTCCTAATCACCCATGGGCATTCCGAAATAGAGTTTGTACGCTATCCACAATTTGGCACCTTTCACAATTTTATGTAATATTTGTTTTTTTCCAATATAATATCCACACATAGCAAAATGTATCTGGAGAATTTTTACATCCTCTAGTAGCCATCTTACTAAATAAAGATATCAGAAATAGACCTGAAACCAAATTTGACTCATTAGCGCTGCTCCAGTTGTTCCGTCATTTTCCTTGCAATGAAAAACTGCCGAGAGCACGACACACTACCTCACGCCAATGCTGCTTGCCAATAACTGACTGTACCGACAGGCGGGAAAAAATCACGCAGGCGCATGAAGGTTCAAGGTCGACTCATGCAAGCGTGCTTGATTCAAATCAGATTTTCCCAAGAAATAAGGCCGGTTACTTTTCTAATAGACCTCGTATTTTTGTAACGGTCGATGATACAGAAAAAATAATTACATTTTTGGAATGGCCGGAAAAAATATATTGATAAACCTT
>NC_090736.1:111307533-111319721 GCF_036898095.1 Palaemon carinicauda
AGGGCTGGAAAAAAAATCCAAATATTTTTCAAAGAAAAAGACATGATCACTGATCAGAAACTGATGACCGATAGAGGGAGAATCGTGAGATAAAGGCTTTAATAAAATATTGATGTGGTTCTTGAACGTATAGACCCATCAACATTTCCTTGATTACGAGTATTTCCTAATAATATGATACTTCTAGGTTCTTATTCAGGTAGATATTAAAAGCTAGGAATGACTGGAGAGATTATTTAGACCTGAAAGCAGAGGATGGCTGAAAGAGCTAGGAATTCAGGGAATGGTTATGGTGTAAGAATTGCTCATAGAATTATTAATGAAATCTCTACCTGGCCAAAGAAGAAGAAGCATATATTCATAAAAAGAGAGGCGGGCCTGTTCTAACAACATAAGACGATGAAAGACAGCATTAGGTGTAACGCTTTAGTGAAGTCATGTATAGGAGATATGAAGGGAATAATCTGATTTATATATATGAAGCTGAGGAAGACCTTGTGGTGCCCATGAATGAATTCACTGTGTTTGAACTCGAAGCTATCCTAAACAAAACGTAAGAAATTGAAAGCCCCTGGACACAATGGAATATTGTTATAATGCTTGCCGAAAAAAGAAATACCTCCAGAAATACTTACAATATAATTTCGTAAAATGTGGCGTGCAGAGGCATAACCTGGTGAATGGGAGGGTTGGGGAAGATCAACTCCCCCTCCCCGGCTAAAAAAAAAAAAAAAAAAAAAAAAAAAAAAGGACAGTTTTCAAAGATGGAATTTTTCAATTGAAGTCATTTGGTATAGCAATGTGTAGAATATAGAAATGCAATTTTGATGGCATGCATGGACTATTGGTTGCCTTTGAAAGTTTGCATCGACAAATTTGGTGGAGAATCATATGCTATTATCGAGTGCCTCCTGGATATGTAGATTTGATTAAATTTGTTCTTCAGCTTAGCAAGTACAAGGTTAAAGTTGTTGAAGTCCCATGAAATGAACTGCCAGTGAACAGTGGAATATTCCCAGGGAATGTGTTTTCACTTATGTTGTTTTTCCTCCTCATGGATTTTGTATGCATAGAACAATTGGGAATGATGGAGAACGATTGGACTGGATTAGTAGTGAGAAATCATAAGACAGAGTGTGCTGATGACGCTGTCCTTATTAACAGAACCACACTGGACTTGCAAAGGTTTCCTGCCAGAATGCATGAAATAGCACATGGGGTGAGATTCAGATAAATTGAAGAATGACAGATATAATGAAAACGGAACATGCAATGGAAGATAAAACATCACTGAAAGAAGAAAGAATGAAGGAGGTAAAGTCATTTAAATATTTAGGAACTAAGATTTATAATACAGGATCTTTAGAATTTGAGTTTAATGAAAGATTTAAAAAAAACAGCACACACACACACACCACACACACACACACACACACACATATATATATATATATATATATATATATATATATATATATATATATATATATATATATATATATATATGTGTGTGTGTGTGTGTGTGTGTGTGTGTGTTGTATATGCATATATATACATATATATATATATATATATATATATATATATATATATATATATATATATATATATATATATATATATATATATATATATATATATATATATATATATATGCAGTATTGATAATGTTTCTTTAAATTTGTATGACTCTTTTGAAATTTTAGGTGTGATTCTAGACAGCAAATTAACTTATGAGAAACACATTAGCTCTGTGTCTAGAGGGCTGACGACTAAGAAGCGTGAAAACGGAGATGATGAATGGAGAAGTACTTTTTTTTAAAGCTAAGGATAGAGGCGACTGGCTCTCTGCGTTAAAGGCACAAAAGGACAACTATCGTATCAAGGAGTGATATCATAGGGGGAAGTTCGAAATAACTTAATGCTTGTTAAAGAATATGGTTATACATAGTATACGAAAGTTAACATCAAAGAAATAAAAGTTGAAAAATGCACTTTTTTATATATATTAAAACGTAATACTATTCCAGTCCCCCAGATATCAAAAGCATTTTAACTATATCTTGATAGTTTTCATCCGCTAGAGAAAAAACCTTGTTCATTGACTTTAAAAAGAATTATCTGTGGCCTTAACTACCGTATATGCTTCGTTATTGCTTTTCTTTGTCCGTCATTGATTTTTTGCGTAAATAGACCAGGAAAAGAAGTCTCCTCATACATAATATATTCATCAGTATTATTTATTGTGTTATGGGTCGTACTAAAATAGTGATCATTGTTATAAATTCATAAAAAACAAACAAATATAGTACTTATTAACATATCATTTGATAGTTTTCACATTAATATATTTTTTCTTACCTGGTTAAATAAAACTTTTTTATGATTTCTTTTAGAATTGTAACACAACTGACTAACACTTCATTTATTTTGAAATCGTAGTACATATTTTGCAATCTAAATCTTTAAGAACCATACATCTATATCGTTTTTGCCTCTTGTAGGAAACTTACAATTCATACACTAACACCCTGGCAATTTTACTGAAATAAGATTTAGTGATGCGTCTTCGATATAGTAAATGCCATCTTTATCTTATCATTATTAGTTGTCACTTAAAAATGCAACCTGTGTTTTACTAACAGAACGATTTTACAAAATTGCCTGCATGTGATTAGTGAATGGGACGAAGGGAAGGAAGGAAAAACCCAAACTCAACATTTGTATGAGTAAAATCATATTCCAAGCCCGAGATAGCGTCACCTGCCTATTATCATAAAGTGCTCATAGATATTCGTAACAAAGGACTCGATTCTGAGTCTAATGAAACCAGCTATGAGAGATACCTTTCAAAGAAAAGTATCTTGCGTTATTTATTTCAACAGTTTCATTTATATTTCTAATACATGGGTTGAATTAGCCTATTACGAAAGTTGCTTCTTGTCGTATTCCCAATTCTGTTTCTTCATCTCTATTCTGAAATTACAACTATAATGTGCTTCTCTTTAATTGATTGATAGTTGAATACATATTTGGGGTGAAACTTTTTCGTGATTGCTGATTTTATATGTGAATGAAGTTAAGGATTTGTTCGTCTTTTTTGCTTGATATTGGGATATCTTAGTGTTTTACTGATAGTTCCCTATTAACCCCCAAGTCTATTCATTCATATCTAACCGTATATAATTAATTTTTTCATTAATATTCTGTTTTATAAGAAGATATGTGAAGAAAGTAGTGTATATATGCTCTATTCATTATTTATTATTATTATTATTATTATTATTATTATTATTATTATTATTATTATTATTATTATTATTATTATTATTAGGTTAGACAGGTCACCAGCCACCCATTTATATACTATCGCTAGAGATTTATGGGGTCATTTGACTGGCCAGACAGTACTACATTGAATCTTTCTCTCTGGTTATGGTTCAATTTCCCTTTTCCCTACAAACACACCAAAAAAATTGGCCTATTCTGTACATATTTGCCTATGTCCTCATAACCTGACAACATTGACATTACCGAGCAATTATTCTTCATTCAAATAGTTAACTGCTGCACTGTAATTGTTCAGTGGCCACTTTCCTCTCGGTAAGTGGAGATGATACTCTTTAGCACTCAAAAATCGAAGCATTATTCTCTAATCTTAGATAGTGCTATAGCCTCTGTACCATGGTTTTCCGCTGCCTTGGGTTAGTGCTCTCTTACTGGAGGTAGACTCCGGCACACTATTCTATCTTATTTCTCTTCATCTTGTTTTTTTTTTTTTTTTGAAGTGTTCATAGCTTATTTTGGAGATATTTATTTAAATGTTGTTGCTGTTCTTGAGATATTATATTTTTCCTTATTTCCTTTCCTCACCTGGCTATTTTTTCTGGGCCCCTGGCTTATAAGATTCTGCTTTTACAATTAAGGTTGTAGCTTAACAACTAATAATAATAATAATAATAATAATAATAATAATAATAATAATAATAATAATATCATTATTATTATCACAAATATGATTATGATGATGATGATGATTCTTATTATAATTATTATTATTATTAATATTATTATTATTATTATTATTATTATTATTATTATTATTATTATTATTAGTAGTAGTAGTAGTAGTAGTAGTAGTAGTAGTAGTAGTAGTAGTAGTAGTAATGCTAATATTATTATTATTAATAATTATGATAAAAATAATAATAATAATAATAATTTCATTATTATTATTATTATTATTATTATTATTATTATTATTATTATTATTATTATTATTATTATTATTATCGGAGCAGGGTATAAACTTTCTTTTATAGTGGATGCACAGAACGAGGAAGTAGTGGAGTTGGAATCAGACTAACTGGAAAGCTCAAGAGTTGTGTTTTGGGAGTGAAATGACTAGATGATAGAATAGTGCGTATGAAACTAGAATGGGATGGAGAAATACTAAATATTATCAGTGTGGATGCACCTCAGACAGGTTGTCCAGAAGAGGAAAAAGACGATTTTTGTAGACAGCTGGATCAGGAAATGATTAACATACCAAATGAAGAACTGTTATTGATAGGAGGAGACCTAAATGGTCATGTAGGGAAAAGCAGCCAGGCCTGGAAAGAATACATGGAGGATGGGCTTTGGGAGATCGGAATCAAGATGGTAAACGGTTATGGATTTTGCTATAGCGTTTGCTATGGCAGTAATCAACACTTTCTTCGAAAAGCAGCCATAATATCTTACAACGTATAAAAGTGGTGGGCAAGAATCCCAAATTGATTTTGTATTAGGTAGAAAGATACATCCAAAAGAGATAAGAAACTTCAAAGTATTCCCATGAGAAGCTGTAACTCCTACGCATAGACTCTTGACAGTAGACTGGGTTAGGAAGAAAACAATGAGAGGTAGGCAAGAGATAAAACAGGGGAAGCTGAAAGAACCTGAATATGGGGATACATTCCTAGAGAGGATTTTAGGCGAGCTTGACACCTGGGATTATAAGGATTAGGATGAGTGGTGGGAACGGAACAGTAGTATTCTGAAAAGAGTTGGCAGAGAAGTTTTATGGATGTCAACAGGAAAAGGGCCAAGAGACAAAGAAACTTGGTGGTGGAGTAATTATATACAAGAAAAAATCAAGATCAAGAGAAATGGAAAAAAAAGGGGTATGATGAAACAGGCACTAAATAAGATAAGGAGCAAAGTTGATTAGCCATGAAATAAGCAACAGTGGCGGTGACACAGTCAAAACAGCAAGCATTGGATATTGTATTTGAGGATTTGGACACAAAGGAGGTCAAAGGAAGATTTACAAGTTGCTAAAGGAAGAAATAAAGCGACCAAAGATATTACCCACATTAGGCAGATAAAGAATGAGGATGGAGTGGTAATGTGTAGCTCAAGTGATATAAAAGGAAGGTGGAAGCAATATTTTGAAAAATTGCTAAATGAAGAAAATCCGAGATCTACAATTGCAGATGGAAATCCATATTTAGGAATGGTAAGAGATTTAGTTAGAGAAGAAATTAAGGTTGCCCTCAGCAAGATGAACAGAGGAAAAGCTACAGGACCTGATGAGATCCCAGTGGAAGTCTGGAAATGCTTGGGGAATTTGGAGTGGATACGCTATGGGATCTGATGAAAAAGATACACCGGAAAGAAAAGATGCCCAGAATGTGGAGGAATACCTTTTTAATACCCATATTCAAAGAAAAGGGTGATGTAAAAACTGTAATAATTATATAGCAATAAAGCTCCTCCCACATACTATGAAGAATTGGGAAAGGATTATAGAACGTAGGATCAAGAAAGAGACCAAGATTGAAGAAGAGCAGTTTGGATTTATACCAGGCAGAAGCACGACGGATGCAATGTTTACTCTAAGCAGTTGATTGAAAAATATAGAGAAGGCAAAAAGGAATTACATATAGTATCTATTGACTTAGAGAAAGCTTATGATAGTTCCACGGCAGGAGATAGAGATTTTTGAGTGAGAGGGGAACACCAGAGAAATATGTTAGACTGATTAGAGATTTGTATGAAGGAGCAGGCACACAAACAAGAACGAGTGTTGGTTTTACAGAGACGTTTGAAGTGGGAGTTGGGTTACACTGGGGGTCGTCATTGAGCCCCTATTTGTTTAATATATTAATGGATGTAATTACTGAAAGAGTGAGGGAACAGCCACCAAGGACCATGCTGTTTGCAGATGATATAGTTCTGTGTGATGAAACCAGAGAATGATTGGAGGGGAAGCTGGAGAGATGGAGAGAGGAATTACCCCAACCCCAACCCCAACCCCAACCCAACCCCAACCCCAACCCCAACCCCAACCCCAACCCCAACCCAACCCAACCCCAACCCCAACCCCAACCCCTTTGGAAATAAAAATAAGACATCAATTTTGATTAATAAGGAACTTTTTGAGATCTTGGATTTCACGGAGGTTTTATTTCTTCTACAAATGTTTCATAGAAAAATTATTGAGAATTTCATTTTCTTCATAAATTGCATAATACTAAGAAAAACTCGGTTAAAATTTTTTAATATTAGTTTTTTTTTTTACTTGTTAATGAAGTTCTAACATGCCAATACTATTTTTATAAAAGTTAAGTTTATCATTTTATTCGTGCAGTTCTTTTTCTAATAAAAAATTCACGTCTTCTTTTTTTTCTTGTTCTTTATTTTTCAACTCATTATTTTATTCGCTAAAACTTTTTTCTAAATCTTCTTCTAAATTCTTTATGTACTTTTCTATATTCATATTCACTTTTTTATTTCCTTCTTATATTTATAATTTTTTTATCGGCTAAAAATAAGCCTCTGATTTCTATGATAACTTTTTGAACTTTAATTTTTTCTCATTTAATTTTTTCTCCTTTAATTTTCATAATCGTTAAGGATCCGAAATTGGATTTTCGAATTCAAATTCATTTTAGGAATTTTTTTTATTTTCAGTTCTTAAAGTTTTTGATTAATTTTAAAACTTTAAATATTAATTTTGTTTATTTTTTCTTTCAGTTTTGAAAGTTTTCCATTAATTTTTGGCTTTTTCAAAATCAATTTATTAAATATGTTTATTTTCTGAACTGAAAATTTTCGATTAACTTTATTTTTTATCGAATTAATTTAATAAATTATTTGATTTGCATTTAAAAATTTCGACTAATTTGAGTCTTTTTCAAATATATTATTTTAATTATTTGAATTTGCATTTTTCAAAGTTTTATTTGTTGATTCATAATTCGCAAAATGTGACTAATTTTTATTTTTTTCAGCTTTTTTTTAATTAATAATTTAATCAACAACAAATGGCAAAGAACTAAGGTTTTTAATAATTCTGTTTTCTTTTATTTTTCGGACTATTTATGAATTATCACAATTATAGCTTAATTAAGTAAGAGCAATTTATTATTATAACTGAGCAAAACTATTGCTTATTCCAAATCCAAAATCATAATTACTCCATGAAAGAGCATTATTGCTTATTTTCACATTGTCTAGATTTTTTAATTCGTCTTAGTCCGTCTTCAATTAACAGTTCATTTTTAAACCTTTAAACTTCTTTCTTCTTCTTTGTTATGCAACTGTCCTCTCATGAACATGAACTCTTCCTTTACTTACCTTATTACTTATTATCTTTTCTTAGAATCTTCTTTATTATTTTTAGTCACCTATCATCTTTTCCCCTTCTTGCAAACCTTCTCATTTATTGTCTTTTCTTAAACTTTTTTATTATTATCATTTATCATTTTTTCTTAAACCCTTCCCTTGTAAATATCACTTATTATTTTCATTTAAACACCTTAGCCTTTTTAATCCTTTATCTAATTTTTTTCTTAAACCTCTCCCATGTAAACCTCATTTATCATATTTTCCTAGACCCCCCCCTTGTAAATCTCACTTATCATTTTTTCATGGACCCCCCCCTTTGAAACCTAGTTCCTTATCAGAGTATGATGGACCCCCCCTTTAGAAACCTGTTCTCTTATAAGATTTTCTAACTCCCTTTCGGTTTTAGCCTCGGTCTCATTTATCAAAGAACTTATTGCCCTTTTGTCCCTCCATCTCACTCCTTGTAATATGTTTTGTGATAAAGCCCGCTTCTTCTTCCACCACTCCCCCTTCAAACTCTTCTGCTGGAAACCTAGTAACTTGTTTACGTTTATTTTACTCATAAATTTATTTTATCAATCGTATTTCCAAAAGATCCAGAAATCATTTCGAAAGACAAATTGAACAAATTCCAATTAAAATAAAATTTTTTCGCAATTATTGTCAATTAAATTTTTGACTTTTATATAATTAAAGAAGATTTAAAAATTAATACTAAATTGTAGGATATTCATTAATTAAGGTTTAAGAATTTAAATATCATGGAGAAAATTGAGAAGACGTTGGACGAACTAATACAGGAGTAACGTCCTGCTAAAAAAGAGCGTCATCACAAGCAAAAGAACCTGAAGCGTAAAACAAAGGATTATAGTTCTGCAAGTGAAGAAAGAGCACCAAAGAAGTTTTACACGAAGAGTTTTAAACATTAATAACACCAACCAAAAAGAGAAAGTCTCTGTGTAGAAATTAAATATATTCCTTCAAGCTATGCCAGCATTTCTGAACTCCATGCTTGGGCCAAAACTATTTCTCCCGAAATTTCCATGATCAATGTTAAGTGCACCAATTTCGAAACATAAGAATCCATTGTTAAAATCAGATTCAATAACTCATAAAGCGCTGAAAACTTTCAAACCAAAATCAACGGAGCTAAATTGGAAGATCAAAAACTCGATGTTAAGTTAATTTGATTTTTTAAATTTTATATAAAAATACATTTGAATTTAAGTTCAATTCATGAGCCAAAAATGTTAGAGGCCTTCTTCACAGCTGATGCGTTGAGTTGGTTGAATTTTGAGGAAATTAAGAATGAAATCTTTAGCAGGTGGACTGATATTTCTGCTGCGATCGACAACAAGTTAAATCTATAAAAGTTTACATGTTTGATTTTATCATTGGCTTCATAAGGAGTTTAGAAATTAAAAGGACTATTACCTTCAAGTAATTCATAGGTGAGTATTCCGATGCTCCATAAGTCCACAGAAGTGTCATAGATTTATCGGTTAACCATTTCGGGAGAAATATAGTCCAAAGTCCCACAAAAAGTCACTCTCCCAGCTTAGTCCAAATAAGCAGCACAACCGAAATCTCCTAATTTATAAACTCCTTTACTTATAAAGATATTTTCGGGCTTGATATCTCTATGAATAACGTTCTATTTATGCAAGTAATTAAGAGCCTAAAGCATACTATGGACTATGACTTTGGCCTAGTCTTCGCTTATTTTTTTACGCGTTAATTTCTTTAGTAGTGGAATAAATCTCCCCCTTCACACAACTCCGATATTATGTAAATGTTTTCCTCGTTTTCAAAATGGTCCAATACTTTCACTATGTTTGGGTGTTCGAACTCTTTCTATATTTTTATTTCGTTGAAAACGTCCGATAACACATTGTAATGGTGCACTATTTTTTTCTTTAAAGTCTTTAAAGCTACTTATTGTTAAGTCACTAAATCGAGACTACGAAACACTGTTCCGAATTTGCCCTTTCCCATTTGTTCGAATTGTTGAAATTAATTTATATTGTACACTCGTTTTTAAACTTGTTATTTCCTCCCGAAACTTTATTCCTTTAATCGCTGGCTCATAAACTAGTGCTAAGATAAAATGTTTTTGCCTAATTAATACGCTTTTCTATTAGTCCCCAATAAGTTCTTTTAATTCTATTCTTATTATTGGTTCATCAAACGCGTGCTTAAGTACTCTTTCAATTGGCTTCTATTTAATTATTCTTAAGACTCCACTTTTTGCGAAGATTCATTGTATTTATCAAACTGATTCTATTGCTAAGAAAAAGAATCTCCTTGTAATTCTTATAATACTTAAGATTAATTCTGACCAAAAGAAGGAATTTCGTTGTCATCTGCTAAAGTCAAAATCCGATTTTTTTATACTGCGTGAATTTTCGGCTATTATAAGTTCAAATTTTAAGCCAAGTTCACATCACTATAAGACTTATTCAATTTATTATTACTACGTGTTGGTTTTTCCTGGCCTTCTTTTCTGTTGAAGTTGTCTTGCATCAAAAACTTACCTGGCTTTTTAGCTTTCAGAGCATTCCAATTGTTCGGAGAACTCTCGTACTTGAACTAAGGCACGTTGTAGCAAAAATTTTGAACCTTGTTTGATTTAGAAGAACTCACTTAAGCTTGGAAACTAGGCTTACTTGGAGATATTACTTATTACAGACAAGAACTGTTTAATTAACTTAGTTCTATACTTGGCTAAAATAAAGTCTTGAAATTATTTTTAGCTAAAATCTTGTTTTTCTCTTATATTTATATTTGATTGTTCCCCAATACATTATTTCCTTATGTTAATATTTAATTATTATTTATTTATTACATTTAAGTATTTCCTTATATAAACATTTAACTGTTAGTCATTGATTGAATCTAATTGTTTCCTTATATTAACATCTAACTATTACTCATTGATTAAATTTGATTATTCCCTTATGTCAACATTTAGGTATTATTAATAGATTACATTTGATTTTTTCCTGATATTAGCATTTAACTATTGGTAATAGATTAAATGTGATTATTTTCTTATATTAAAATTTGACTATTGCTAATAGATTACATATTTCCTTATTTTAACATATGACTATTACTTATAGATTACATATGATTATTTCCTGATGGTAACATCTGACTATTGCTCATAGGATTATTTCCTAAAATTGGATTATTGTTTGTTAAAACTTAATTGCCTTAATTTAAGATCTAATTGCTTAATTTAAAATTCTGGTTTTTTGCAGAATTGATAGCTGAGTTTTTATTATTAGTTTTTCCGGAAGTTAAAATTTGGCTTTTAAACAAATTGCTTTTAGCTGGAGAATCAGGTTGTTAATATTGCAAAAATCCGGACTATTGCAATCCAATAGAGCTCTGATTCTAAAGTTATTTGAAAAGGTTGTTATGTTACGAAGAATTCTTTTATGAATTAAATCCATCATTTTATTAATAAGACTAGTAATTATTGACATTAATTTTGGAGTAGTTTGGAGACTTATGAAAACCATTGGGAATTTAAAAATAGTTTTGAGAGTGAGCAGTCTGTTTCTAATAAGGCTTTGCACTGTAATTATAATTGTTCTACTAATTTTGAGAGTTATTAAAATAAGCACTTATTGTGCTCGAACTCCTATTAAGCTTCGCATTTTGACTGTCAGAATTCTCGTTCGTTATATTAATATTAACATTAATTATGTTGTTCTGAACTGTAGATTCTTATTCTTTTTTTAACTATTCTTTTTAGCCACTTTTAAACTCTCCTTTTTAAGCACTTTTAAACTCTCTTTCTCTATTTGAGTCTTTTTTTTTCATTGATTCTTTTACTTTTTTATTTTTTGTTTTTGGTCTATTTTCAGGACTGTCTTCTTTTTATTATTCTCTTTGTTCTTCTTTATTTTATTCAATTTGTTCCATTTAGTTATTTTTATCTTGACTTCCTTTTTATTTTTCTTCTTCTTCTTTTTTATCGTCAACTTTTTCATTCAGATCCTTTGCCAACTACTTGTTCGAATTCAATTATTTTTTTTGTAATCTCAACTCATTGGCCATTTCTCCAAACTCCAAAGTATTGTTGAAGTAAGAAGCGTTGCTGTTACTGTCAACACCATATTTCTGACTCATTGATTTTTGAGACTCTTAAATTTGTTTTTGTTTTTGCTCGATTTTTTTTGAATTTTCAACTGTTATTCTGCGAGTTTTTGATCTAATCGACTTTTTGCATCTTCGTACTTTTTTATTTCGTTCTTCAACTTTTAACTCTGTAAGAAAGACACACTGTTTTTACTTTTCTTTAAGTTTTCATCCTTCTAAAAACAATTTCTTTTCTCCTCTTAAAGATACTTTTTGTCTTTTTGCACTGTCTCTTAAATTTACTCATTTTCCTCCCCACCTTCCACACTTTGAACACAGTCCTTCATCATTATAATTTAAACGTTTGAATTACAACCTTTTAACGGGGTTGGGGGTTGGGGTTGGGGTTGGGGTTGGGGTTGGGGTTGGGGTTGGGGTTGGGGTTGGGGTTGGGGTTGGGGTTGGGGTTGGGGTTGGGGTTGGGG
>NC_090736.1:111327721-111340221 GCF_036898095.1 Palaemon carinicauda
GTTCCTATAGGGTAGCTTCCTAGGGTATATTACAACTACGGCGATATTCCCAGAGAATTTACCTTAAGGTACCAGAATTCTAACTCCTGGAGCGAGTATCCCTCGTGAAAGGGATATCGCGACATATCAGAGGACGTATTCTAGACACGTCACATGGCAATCTACGACCTGAACAGAGATTCGTCTCGTAGGAGGGAGATTGACGAGATACGAATTCGGGAAAGAAAAAGGGGAGCCGCTCCCAAGGCTTCCCTATCCCCCGATTCGTATGCGTGCCTGGCGCCAATCCTGGCGCCATCTCTATTCCTTGTAGCGTACACGAGGTGCTACAGATACTGTATGTAGGGAGGGGTCCTACAGCCCTTTCTTAGAAAGGCAAGGGCGGGTCCATCAGGATGACATGGCTATCTCACCCAAAAATAGATTTTTCGCTTCGCTCAAAATCCGTTTTTTGGGCTCAAGCCATGTCGTCCTGATGGAAGTGTACCAGAGCATTACTGTATCTGTTGATTCTCAGAACGTGCCGTACTCCCCGGAGATATTTATTCCCGGTCGACTAGACCTAGAGACCTAAGATGTTACCGTTATACATCTTTTCAACTAACTATAAACTATGTTAGAGCTTCCTGCCCCCTACAGGGAAGAGTCCTACTAGACTCTGGAAAGTCTCGAAGAGTACATATATCTATGTATGAATACCAGGCAAGCTAATATAGTGGTCTCGCCCTATATTAAGTAAAGCATAGTTTGTATAGAACCACTGCTTCAATATATTGACCAGTAATCCGCACAATACTTGTATTGGACAAAGGTTTATATCCGCATAGGAAGAAACTAATAAAACCGCCCTCGTCCCTTTATGGGACGGAGCCCTCCCATTAGGGGACTTACATAAACCAATGCAACATAGCTTGCAAAACAGAACAATTCTATCAGAATTATCCCAGATAAGATACATAGAATTAAAATGCTCAATTATACCAATAAATTGACACAGGTGAAAGAGACGCAAGGTTCTCAAGAACAAGTTTATTGACAGATAATAAACAGACAGGTTAACAACAAATATATATATTTATATAAAAGAGGGTAACCCAAAACTTTAAGCATAAGTATGATAGTAAACAGAACTTGTTTATCTGAAAGAAAAACCATTAAACACCACTTTAATGAGATACCAAGGTATCAAGTCATAAAAAATCTGTATTACAAATCAATCACATTAGCGTTAGAAACGCTTGGCACACATGTCTGAACTTATGCAAGGTTCACCTTTGAAAGAAGGAACAGTCTATATGGGCACTTGGTGCCCTTATTTAGTTTGTAGTACAGTATGTACCTACACACTCACCCTGGACTTAATCGTCCCAATTAAACAGTAGGGTTAACTACACGACCCACTGCTACCACAGATCTCTTAAGTTCCTCTACTTGCTTCGCATAGTGGCGAAAGAACACCCTGGAAGACTTCCAGCCCGTGTATGAACGGAGATGTTCAAAATCCATACAATTAAAGAAATTTAGGGATGAGGCAACTTTCCTCGGATCGTGACCTGCGGGTGTACTGTCAGGATCCGCTCTGCGAATAAAATATGTCATTTTCGCTCTGAGTTGATTCAGAGATAAATTTGAGCCTGATGTTTCTCCCCTGAATAGTTGACTACCCTTGAAGTCTGAAGTTCTACGAAGATAGACCTTTAGGCATTCTACTGGACATAGAGATGCATCTTCTTTCAGAGGGCAGATTCTCCAGGGACCCCACCTGTTGGTGGGTAACTCATTCTTGGCGAGAAATGTAGGATCCGGAAACAGGTTCAGCTCCCCCCCATCCAGGAACTGAACACGACCTGCCTCTCTCGAGAGGGCTACGATCTCACTAACCCTGGCCCCGGACGCGAGTGCAAATAGGAAAATAACTTTTTGCGTCAAATCCTTTAACGCACATTCTTCATTGCTCAACAAGGAGGCGAAATGAAGAACTTTGTCTAAAGACCATGAGATGGGCTTTGGAGGTGCTGAAGGTCTGAGCCTAGCGCAGGCTTTCGGAACTTTATTAAAGATCTCGTTACCTAGGTCGATCTGGAAGGCAAATAAAATGGGTCTCATCAAAGCCGATTTACACACTGAAATCGCGTTAGCTGCCAATCCTTGGCCATGGAGGTGGATGAAGAAAGATAAGCAGAAATCTGTTGAGATCTCCTGCGGATTCTTTGCCTTTACAAAGGCCACCCATTTTCTCCAAGATGACTCATATTGCCTTCTAGTCGATTTGCACTTGTATTCCTCTAGGAAGTCTATGCTGGCTTTCGAAATCCCGAAGCGCTTTCTCACCGCTAGGGCGAGAAAATCATGAGCTGCAGGGTCTGGGTTTTCTGTAATGAAGCGCAGACAGTCGACTTCTGGACTCGCTGAGTCAGAACTGGATGTGGTAGCGGCACGAACTTCATCTGTAGTTCCAACGCCAAGGGGAACCACATACTGTTCGCCCACTTGTGGGCCACTATTGCCGCTACCCCCCTTGAAGGATCTCAGTTTGTTGAGGACCCTCAACAGAAGGTTATGAGGAGGGAACAGATAAATCCTGGACCATCTGTTCCAGTCGAGGGACATTGCGTCCACTGCTTCCGCTAAGGGGTCCTCGTACGGGGACACGTACAGGGGCAACTTCTTGTTGTCTTTCGTCGCAAAGAGGTCTATTTGCAGTTCTGGGACTTGATTCAGAATGAAGGAAAATTATCCTGCGTCTAAGGACCATTCCGACTCTATCGGTGTGAACCTGGATAGAGCGTCCGCTGTCACATTGCGGACTCCTTGAAGGTGAACTGCCGACAGGTACCACTTCTTCTTTTCCGCCAATCGGAAAATGGCTAACATCACTTGGTTGAGAGGTGGTGACCTCGACCCTTGTCGATTCAAGCATCTCACAACCACCTCGCTGTCTGTCACCAATCTTATGTGGATCGAGTGACGCGGGGAGACTTTCTTTAAGGTAAGGAGCACTGCCATAGCTTCTAGAAAGTTTATATGAAAGGTCCTGAATAGCTTGGACCAAGTCCCCTGGACTTTTTTCCGATGAGAATGACCTCCCCATCCCTCCTTTGAGGCGTCTGAGTGAATCGTCATCGACGGGGGAGGTGGCTGAAGAAGAACCGACTTCTTTAGATGTCTGGCTTGGGACCAAGGTCTGAGAAGAGTACGTAGCCGAGGCGGCACTGGTCTTCTCAGGTCTCTTCGCGCGTTTGATGCATACCTTCTCCAAACTCCGGTTGCATCCTTTAGCTGTGCTCTTAGCACTGGGTCTGTCACTGAAGCAAACTGGAGAGAGCCTAGTACCCTCTCCTGTTCGCGTCTTGATATCCTTTCGGAATCTAGAAGTCTCTTGACAGAGCCCGCTATCTCCTTCCTTTTCTTCATTGGGATGGAGAAACTGTGTGACAAAAGGTCCCAGTGGATTCCCAGCCACTGGAACTTTTGGGATGGAGAAAGTCGAGACTTTTTCTTGTTGATCTTGAAGCCTAGGTACTCTAGGAACTGGATCACCTGACTGGAAGCTTGCAAGCATTCGGTCTCGGATGCTGCCCACACCAGCCAGTCGTCCAGGTAGGCTACTACCTGAATTCCCTTTAGGCGTAATTGTTTGAGAGCTGCGCTCGCAAGCTTCGTGAAAATCCTTGGGGCTATGTTTAGCCCGAATGGCATGGCTCTGAAGGCGTACAGTTTCCGTTGTAGCCTGAACCCTAGGTAGGGGGAGAGTCGACGGCTGATTGGAATGTGCCAATAGGCGTCTGACAAGTCTATAGAGACTGAGTATGCCCTCTTGGGCAGTAAGGTCCTTATGTGTTGCAGTGTTAGCATCTTGAATTTGCAATTCACTATGAACTTGTTGAGTGGTGACAAGTCCAGAATGACTCTGAGCTTTTCCGAGTCTTTCTTGGGAACACAAAACAGCCTCCCTTGGAATTTGATGGACTTCACCTTTCGGATCACATTTTTCTCCAACAGTTCTTGAACGTACTCCTCCAAAATGGGGGTGGAGTGTTGGAAAAACCGAAGGCATGGGGGTGGAGTGCTGTACCAGCTCCAACCCAGTCCATTCTTGAGTAGGCTTTGGGCCCAGGGATCGAAGGTCCAGCGATCCCAAAATTTCATCAGTCTCCCTCCTACCGGTATCATTTCACTTGGACTGCCGTCCTGAGGTCTTGCCTCCCTGACCACGACCACCTCTGAATCCCCTTCCCCTTGAGGGGCGCCTAGACGAGCCTCTGGCTGCTCCTCTAGGTTTTGCACGAAAGGAAGAAGACTGTCCTTCGAACTTTGGGGCGAATGTGGTTGACTGACCTGGCACAGCCTGGGGTACCCACTGAAAGGCAGTCGGGGTTTGTGCCACCATCTGGGGCACTGGAGGCAAAGGCAATTGCAGTTGCTGTTGCTGTCTATAAGGCTTGGCTGGCCGAAATGGTAGCCTAGTCTTCATATTCTTCCTCTTTGGTTGAGGACCCTCATCCGGGGAAGATTTTCTTTTGATAGCCAGGCCCCACTTCTGGAGAAGATTTCTATTCTCCACGGCGGCCTTATCAACAACCTCTTTGACCACATCGGTAGGGAAAAGGTCTTTTCCCCAAATGTTGGAGGAGATTAACTTCCTTGGCTCGTGTCTCACCGAAGCCCCGGTGAACACGAACTCCCTGCAAGCTCTCCTTGCCTTGACGAAGCTATAAAGGTCCTTCGACACTGTGGCTAAGTGAGACTTAGCCACTACCATGAACATTTCATGGACCTTGGGGTCACTTGCCATCGTCTCGAGAGTAGTCTGATGAGACATTGAGGCAGCCAGTCTTTCTTTTGTCTCGAACTCTCTTCGTAAAAGAGATTCGGACAGCTTGGGGAGGTCCTCGCCGAATTGCCATCCGGCAATATCAGCCTCCAACTTTCCCACTGAGAATGTCTGATGGACATCCTTCCAGTCTTTGTGGTCCATAGGTAGAGCCAGCGACAAGGGTTTACACTCCTCCAGGGAGGGGCAAGGCTTGCCGGCCTCGACTGCCTTTAGGACAGCCGCAAACCCTTTCTGTAGAAAGGGGAAGGCTCTATCAGGAGAGGACACAAACGAAGGGAGCTTCTTGCTCAATGCAGCTACCTTCGAATTCGAGAAGCCCCTCTCTTTCATCGAGGATGAAAGTAGGGCTTGAGCCTTAGCGTGGTCCATAACAATGACCTCCTTCGGCTCTGTCTCCTCCCTTGAAGCTGGTTCTTTTCTCAGCCGGACATAGCAGTCCGGATATGATGCCTTGCTGGGCCAGAATTCTACCTCCTCTAGGGGAACTGAACCCAGCTTATCCGAGATGACGATCTTTCCAGTCGTCATCGGCATGTGCTCAGCATACCTCCATGGGTTAGCATCTGAGCATATGGGAAGGTCTTTCACATTGAGCCTTTTCCGGGGCCCATGTGATTCTGCTAGGGACTGCATACGCAGTTCCATTGCAGCCGCCTTCTCCTGATTCTCCTTCTGCATTTGTTGGATCATTCCAACAATCGAAGAGAGGGCCTGTCCCAGTTCTACTGGGAGGCCAGCCGATGTTGAGGGGATAGGCTCCGGCATCTGAACCGGAGTAGCCGACACCTCGTCGACCTCATCCTCTACAACATCCGGGGTTTGAACTTGATCCTGACCTTCTGCCAGGAGGTCTTCTTCCAAACGTTCGTCCAGGTCAGACATCCTGTCACACAACTGGATGTCTTGCATCGCATCTGCGACTTCCTCGTCCACCTGGACTTGATCTTGAAGGATCTCCTCTTGAGGCTGGGGAATCACTGCCTCAGCTGATGCCTGGGGAAAAAGATACGCCCTCATCTTCTCACTTGGAAGATAAGGGCCAGAGGTGTTCTTCTTGAAGCCCCTTACCCAAGTACGAAGCTTTTCCCTAGCTATATCCCTTGATTCCGCCGTTCTAGGGGAATCAAAAGCCTCAGTAATCAGGTTAGTGCATACAGTACATACCTGAGGGTCCCAATACTGGAGATCATCCTTGGAGACAGCGCATGCTGCGTGTCTCCTACAACACTCATGTCCGCAGAGGTTCTTGCTGCGGACATTGCAGAAAACATTTCCGCACTTCGGAGGGTCCTCCTGTAAAGAGAAGAAATTTCCATGAGTATCAAGTGAACTATGTATCACTGGATATGCATAGTATAGCATAACAATTCATAAATGAAAGACACACACTTGTGTTTCCCTCACAACCCATTGTTGCAGCCTTCCAGATAATAAAATCAAAATGGTTTATCTCTACTAGAGTAACCAATGCAAGGTTTCCAGAGGAAACAGGTGGAGCTCACACCTAGGCAATGATTTTAAAAATCCTGGATAATAGACGGGGAAGAACTCTGCTTCCTGTCTGAGGGCAACAGCAAAGGGCTGTGTAAGAAAACACAATAGTGTTAGAAGATACAGTGCTGTACCTAAACTTTTACTATAGTTTTCTTCTTACTGTATATGCTATACAGAAGAATACTAGTACAGTATAGGAGGATGTGTGCCGGCCTGCCTTTGCCGGCCGGCACACACCACAATTAGCTTTAAAGTATATTACTTAACAGCTATAGGGCGGCAGCCCTCTGGTTCATATGCCTGTGCCGGCGGCAGCAGCTGCCGGCCAGCAACAGCCAGTGTTGGCCGGCAATGATTGCCGGCCAGCAACTACACAAGGTAGTACCCAGCTGCCGGCCACACTCTTGGTGACCGGCAGACAAGGACTGACATAAGCCGGCCGGCAAAGGTACAAGACCGATGCCAGCCGGCAGCAAAAGAACTAGAAGACTACACCTGCCCGGCTGCCGGCCTCATAGGCCGGCAGCCGGGACAGGTACAGCACTAGAAGAAAATAGAATGGATGCCGGGATAAGAGTGTACACAACCCCCCAAGCCCGGCAACCGAAAGAGTGCATATAAGGAAGGGGAGAAACTTAATTCAGGCTTCCTTGACCAATGCCGTCCGGCTCAGCCGGCAGGCATGGATGAGGGACCAAGAGAGGTCCGGGCAGCACTCGAAAACATAAGACCCTTGCCGTCCAGCATCTCTGCCGGCCGGCAATGGGCTTAGTCAATCCATATCCCAACCTATACTAGGTCCAGAAGTAGAATGACATACGGTACAGTAATACCCCTGCCGGCCAGTTCTGCCGGCCGGCAAGGTACAGTACAGTAATGGCTAGGCCATTACGGAGATAGAGGGGGAAGGGACAAGAGGGTCCTGCCAACCTTGCTTCAGTGACAGATCACCCGCAGCCAAGAACTTTGTCTTAGCCTAAGGGAGATCTAAGGGAAAGGGCCAGCGCAGTAGTATAATACCTGCCAGCTTCCAGAGCACCAAAGCAAGGAAGGCGTTGCTACTCCCAAGGGAAGATTTATCCTCCCCGAGAACAGCAACAGGACTTAGTCTGGTCGATCACACAAGAAGGAATCATAACTACAGAAACCTTCGATAGTGACCTAAGGGAGCTCAGCTCCCTTTGTAAGTGTTAGGTCAGCGAGGGAGACTCTGCCCCAAGCCAAACAACACGGACTCAGACTAAAAACTCTGTTGTTCTGTCCCTCTTTGAACCAGACTCTGCTGGAACAGGAAGGTACAGTAACACCCTAGTATAGTTTTATCGAAAATAAATTCGGAAAAAACCACTCAGGGATAAGCCCAAGGCTTAAACAGAGGGAAAGGGATTGCATACCTTCTCCGAAGAAAAGAAAGCAACCGGGGAGTATAATAAAGTATACTAAGGCTCCATAAGCAATTAGCCTAGGCACCAAGAGAATCGATTACCTAATTCACCGAAACTCTCACGTATACAATCTTGGAAATATTCCACACAGTCTAAAATGTATAAAATATAGCCTAAAGCTTCAATAAAATTTTAATTACACTCGGAAAAACCAAAATCATGCATTAAGTACTAGGACCAAACGACTAGGCTACATGGCCTAGCGTAGGCCAGAATGGCGAATACTTCGCCAAATAATACTAAGCACGAAAGGAAATCCTATGTAAAGCTAAATAGCTAAATTTTATTAAGCAAAACAACCAGGAATGTCACTCTGACTAACTAATTTATACCTAGCGAGTGACAGTGTTCAGGACACCTCTGGTAGGCTACGGCTCTTGTATCAAAGATTAATCCTATTAATCACTCAAAATTTTACCAAGAGCCTACATTTATACATAACAGACACTATACTCAACTTATCCGAGGCCAACGAAGACGAAGAAGCCATGAAAAGCTGAATAAATCCAAGATTTGCGAGAAAAACAGGAAAAAACACCGAGTTGCTAAGCTACGCAAAAAGGAATACAGATGGCGCCAGGATTGGCGCCAGGCACGCATACGAATCGGGGGATAGGGAAGCCTTGGGAGCGGCTCCCCTTTTTCTTTCCCGAATTCGTATCTCGTCAATCTCCCTCCTACGAGACGAATCTCTGTTCAGGTCGTAGATTGCCATGTGACGTGTCTAGAATACGTCCTCTGATATGTCGCGATATCCCTTTCACGAGGGATACTCGCTCCAGGAGTTAGAATTCTGGTACCTTAAGGTAAATTCTCTGGGAATATCGCCGTAGTTGTAATATACCCTAGGACGCTACCCTATAGGAACTTCCATCAGGACGACATGGCTTGAGCCCAAATATATATATATATATATATATGTGTGTGCATATATATACACGCACACACACACACACACACATATATATATATATATATATATATATGTATGAATATATACACACACACACACACATATATATATATATATATATACACACATATATATACACACATATATACTGTATATATAAATATATATATATATATATATATATATGTTTTTTCAAAAAGGCCCATAAAAGAAACACAGGAAATATGAATAAATCACACTATATTTCGGTCAATAAACATCGACCCTCTTCAGGATGTAAAGTACAAGTGAGGCTTACAGTGGAGAGTGACGGTTTATATATGAAAGCAAAAGGGTGTGTTCAATTGTTCTATAGTTGTTATAATTGCTGGAAGGATTAGCCAAATTTAATTACATCCAGGTGCGTGTTCTTATTGTTGAGCCGCTTGGAGGAAGTCTTGACCTCTGATGCATGTCTGGTGGCCGGTCTCCGTGGATTATCTTCTTAATGATAGGGTTGAGAAGAGTATTGTCCACTGTGTCAGCTTTCCATTGGCCCCCACATAGGTTCATTGTGTTTGATTGATTTATGATGGCTGATTCCAGGATTTTCCTTCTGTACGGACAGGTACTCTTAAAAAGCAAAGACGACTCACTCCAGTTAATCTGGTGCCCTAAATCCCTAAGGTGAATGAAAATCCCCGAGTTTTCATACCCATATCTAACAGATCTTTTGTGTTCGGATAATCTTTGAGATAGCGAACGGCCAGTTTGCCCAACGTACACTTTTTCACAATCCCTGCATGGTACTTTGTAAACGCCGGATTCTATCTCTCTTTTATTTTGATAAACATTAATAAGGGCGCTTCCTATGGTCTTTGGATATGAAAAAACAAAGGGGTTCTCAGTTTTGATATGATTTGTTATATTTTTAATACCTTCTATATATGGGAGTTTTATCTTATTTTTAAAATCTCTTTGGTTAGTAACATCATGATCTTTATAATATATCGTGTTGGCTTTGTTGATGGCCTTTTCTATGACATACGTCGGGTAGAATAGCTGGGCGAGTTGTTTACGGATGATTTCAAATTCTTTATTTAGGTAGGCTGGGGAACAGATTCTCAAACCTCTAAGAAATAGATTGCAAGCTACTCCAATTTTTACAGAAATGTCGTGATAACTAAAAAAATGAATGTAGGAAATAGAGAAAGTTGGTTTTCTATACACAGTAAAATTATACCCCGTCGATTCCCTTATAATTAGTATGTCCAAAAAAGCTAATTTTCCATCTTTTTCCCATTCAGTTTTAAATTTTATGCTAGGGACTAGGGAATTTAGATTATTGAAAAATATATTGAAATCTCCCCAGCTATCATCCCAATATGTGAAAATGTCATCAACATAGCGTTGCCAAACCATGTTTGTAGGTTTAATTGTTGTTAAAATTTCTGTTTCAAAGTATTCCATGTAGAGGTTAGCTAAAATTGGAGATAACGGGCTGCCCATACTACAACCAAATTTCTGTTTGTAAAAATTTCCATTGAAAGAGAAAACGTTATTTGACACGCTTAGTTTAATTAACTTAATTGTTTTTTCAATACCGAGGGGGAAGTGATCTTCGTAAGGGATTAATTTTTCCCTCAAGAAACCTAATACGTCGTTGATCGGGACCTTTGTAAATAGGGATTCTACGTCAAGACTCAAGAGTTTTACATTGTTTACCGGGATATTTAATCTATTGAATTTCTGGATGAAGTCCTCTGCATGCTTAATATGAGCTGAAGAAAAGCTCCCTAGAAAGGGAGACAGCAAGTCTGCTAACCATTTTGATAAATTATATATAAATGACCCTTTACATGAGACGATTGGGCGTAAGGGAATACCGTCCTTATGAGTTTTTGGGAGCCCGTAAAAATATGGCAACGAGGGGTTCATGACTTTGAATTTTTCTAAGACCTCGATGTCTTTTTTATTATTTCCGATTTTTCTTACGGATTTGAAAAACTCCGGAGCAACAGAGTTACGGGGATCTTTTGTTAGCTTTTCATATGTAGTGTCATCGTTTAGGAGTTGTTGAACTTTGTTGACATACGTCTCTTTATCAAGAATGACTATTTTTCCGTCTTTATCCGATTTTGTGATGATGATATTATCGGTTTTGTTTAATGAAAAAATTGCATTATGAAACCTTCTGGGAAGCGGATTTTTACTGTTACTTTGTTCTAATGCATTTAACAAGATTCCTTTTAGGCAAGTTTCATCTTTTTCAAAATTGTTTTTAGAGAAATGTTTATCGAAGGCCACCACATAATCAAAATGACTTTCCCGTCCGGGTTTCATAGCAAAAGAGATACCTAGATTCAGAGCTGTTTGCTCATTCACTGTGAGTGGACGGTTCGATAAATTCAAAACGTTATTTTCCAATCCTAAATTATTCCATGTACTATTTCGTATGAGTCTTTCTAATTTATTATTCAATTTCTCGGAGTGAGTCACACTACTATTAATAGCACCAGTCAGCACATATGAAGAAAGATCTCTGTACATACCATCATCTCGGCATAGCAGACGAAGAGATACCCCCAATTCACTTATATTCCTCCGTGATACATAGATGTCATGATTTGCTGACATAATTCGTTCTTGCAGAAATGTCCTGGAGGAATTAGGAAAGGGGTCCGATGTTGATGTCCAGCGTGAAAAGCCATACATTTTTGGTATAACTTGTTCTTGCAGACACTCTTCAAGAAACGAATTATGTCAGCAAATCATGACATCTATGTATCACGGAGGAATATAAGTGAATTGGGGGTATCTCTTCGTCTGCTATGCCGAGATGATGGTATGTACAGAGATCTTTCTTCATATGTGCTGACTGGTGCTATTAATAGTAGTGTGACTCACTCCGAGAAATTGAATAATAAATTAGAAAGACTCATACGAAATAGTACATGGAATAATTTAGGATTGGAAAATAACGTTTTGAATTTATCGAACCGTCCACTCACAGTGAATGAGCAAACAGCTCTGAATCTAGGTATCTCTTTTGCTATGAAACCCGGACGGGAAAGTCATTTTGATTATGTGGTGGCCTTCGATAAACATTTCTCTAAAAACAATTTTGAAAAAGATGAAACTTGCCTAAAAGGAATCTTGTTAAATGCATTAGAACAAAGTAACAGTAAAAATCCGCTTCCCAGAAGGTTTCATAATGCAATTTTTTCATTAAACAAAACCGATAATATCATCATCACAAAATCGGATAAAGACGGAAAAATAGTCATTCTTGATAAAGAGACGTATGTCAACAAAGTTCAACAACTCCTAAACGATGACACTACATATGAAAAGCTAACAAAAGATCCCCGTAACTCTGTTGCTCCGGAGTTTTTCAAATCCGTAAGAAAAATCGGAAATAATAAAAAAGACATCGAGGTCTTAGAAAAATTCAAAGTCATGAACCCCTCGTTGCCATATTTTTACGGGCTCCCAAAAACTCATAAGGACGGTATTCCCTTACGCCCAATCGTCTCATGTAAAGGGTCATTTATATATAATTTATCAAAATGGTTAGCAGACTTGCTGTCTCCCTTTCTAGGGAGCTTTTCTTCAGCTCATATTAAGCATGCAGAGGACTTCATCCAGAAATTCAATAGATTAAATATCCCGGTAAACAATGTAAAACTCTTGAGTCTTGACGTAGAATCCCTATTTACAAAGGTCCCGATCAACGACGTATTAGGTTTCTTGAGGGAAAAATTAATCCCTTACGAAGATCACTTCCCCCTCGGTATTGAAAAAACAATTAAGTTAATTAAACTAAGCGTGT
>NC_090736.1:111345221-111355221 GCF_036898095.1 Palaemon carinicauda
ATCACATGGAAAGTAGATTTCAAGTGGGAAAATAATGTATGATTTTTATAATTTCATGAAATCTATTAAAATTTATGATTTCTGGTCACAAAATACATTCGTGAAAATTGTTCAATCTTTATTATGCAATTTCTGTAGCATGAAAAAAATTTAATTAGTAAATGAATGATTTTACCAGTAAATCTTTAGAATAATATTTTACTGTTGTGAAATATGGCAATTTCAAAATAAATACCTCACTTCAGGCTGTGAAACCATTGACTGTAAGAATAATATTATAAAACAGATACTATTCTATCTGGTCGGTAAATGTTAACAAATCACCAAATATCTGGTAATGTAGTTTGCAGTCAAGTGATCTCTCCACCCGCTGAAGTATTTTTACTTCAGTTTCCTATCTGAGAGTGATTTTTGCATGTTTTGTTAGTCAAATACATGAGAACGTGATCTTATTGCCGGAAAAAGAATGATGAAATGCCAAAATAACCCACTTACCTTTCAGAGACATGAGCATGAGCATATTTTTTTTTCTCCCCGGACAGAGTTACGCATGTTGGTTTCTCATTAAGCGTATTTTATCCTGATGGATTTTTTTTCTTCTTCTGATGGAGAAAATAGCAAAAGTCCGGCCGTAGGAAGTTAAAATAGTAAAGTGGTAATCGTAACTCTCCTTCGCAAAAATATGTTGGTGTTCAAGCAGGAAAAAAAAATTCTGGAATACAAAGCGCCTTATTTGGAAGCTGAAATGGCTGAGTGCTTTAGTAGCAGAGGTCTACTGAGGAAAATGATATCCTCTTGATACATACAGAGTATGCTGAGTAAAAAATCTACTCCGTACCTAAAATATATTAACCTCCTTGAGAGGCAAAACGTAATTTATTTTTTTTTCTCTCTTGCTTAGCTTTTACAAATGTTTTTTTTAATTATATCATTTAGTTATTTTTGGATGGTTTTTTTTTGTTATCTGTATACTATAAATTAAATATTGTGTTTAATTCACGTTTGGCCGTCTGTCCAGAGGATCAAGTGTTGAAATTAACTGAATTAATGGGAATATGTCAATGAATGCATGTTGCATTTTGAATTTAATGAACTTCTATTTGAAACACGCTCATACACTGTAATTTTATACATTTTTTTTATCTCCTACTCTCAGAAATACAGAAATTAGGAAAACCTTTATAAGCTAGTCATTGCATATTTCACATTGTATGAATTTGTGCCATTGTTACATTGAATCTTATGTTGATAAGCTCATCATCCTATTGAATAAAGTCAGATAATTTTCCCTCCTCTTTCTGTTAGTACCTATCATATACCTTGCAACACTGGTGACCACCAGAATACCAGCTTCCTACAGCCTTTTCATCCACACCTGTTTCCTACCCTTTTTACAATGCAATTCACTATCCTTGACTCTTGGAGCTACACCACATCGATAAAACTACCCACCTCCTTACCTCGTAACAAGAAGTTTTCCATCCAGAACTCAAAATGGTAACGGTTCCTGCCAAGCATGCTGTATATCACCATAAGATGATGATGCCCCCGGTTGCTTGATAGATTCAGGTGTCTGTCCTAAGATGGGTTGGCAGCTGTTGAAAGAATGCTCACTGAAATAGGATATATATTTATAGGAATTTGCAGAAATGTTATCAAGCCCGTGGTCATCCCCCTTACACATCGTCATGAAGAAGATGGCTCCAACCGCCAATATGGTGATTACAGGCATCTGAACATGGCAGGAAGAACCTGATCACTACCCTTTCCCAGCATCGCCAATACTCTCTCCTACTTGCAGAAAGCAAAGGTGTTCTCTACTCACGACCTCCTAAAGGGGTATTATCAGGTATTTATATATCCAGAAGACATCCACAAGACTGTCATCACCACACCCTCCAGTTCACAAATATTCAATTACTCCTGTTTTGGCAGTTGTAATGCTGGCGCCTCTTTTCAATTACTCATGGATGGCATCTCAGGGGATCACTCCTTCTGCTATTTCATGTTGATGATATACTTGTATTCCCTTCCTCGGAAGAGTAACACCTACGAATAATTATCGACAGCCTTTAGCAGAATATCCATGTAGTCTGGTACGACAAAGGTATTGTCAGTGCCAAACAAATACTATTCTTAGGGCACCGTATAACTCTTGAAGGTCTCTCCCTCTTAGTCAGATGGTATCAGCTTTTCAGAACTTCCACACTGTCAAAGATTTCATGTACATGATAGACTAATATCACCTGTCCCTGCCAGCAATCAATGCCACTTTTGCCACTCCTTTACACCTCCCGCAAGGGCAAGCCGAAAGATCTGAAGTTGGTTCAACCTTAGCATGACAGTTTTAAACGGCAAATAAGGATTACTTCCTAACCTCCTATTCCCTACAAAAAGACAGAATCTCCTGTGAGAGACTGTTCCACCATCAGGAGTAAGCCTTGCGTCAACACACTGTTATTACAGCCCGTGTCACACAATATCTTGACCGGGATCTGCTTGCTCCCTTCCAGAGCGGCCAAAATGCCTTCATAAATGTATGGTTTAAAGGTATCCACGCTGTTTGGGGTTGTCAAATTCATCGTGTGTGTTATGTATTATTGTAATAATGTACTGTATTACCGCAGATTTTAAAACATGTTATGCTTTGTACCTAACTGAAATAATGTATTTTGACATTATGGCTCAAGCATTTATTAATTACCTCAAAGATAGCATGTGATTCTTTTTACTTTTGTATTGCAGTAGGATTTATGTCTTTTCAGAGTGATGCTCTTATGTTCGCTCTTATGTTTTGGTTTCTGTGATTGTTTACGAGACGCTTGACGCTCAGTTGGGAGTTGGTTGTCGGAACCCCAGAGCCAAGAGTGATGTAGACTCTTATTATACATTAAAGGGTCATGTATACACCTGCGTTTGATTCAACATACCAACCCAAAATTGGCAACGCAGATGGGATACCCCCTGGATAATTACTAATAATTAATCACTCATTTACAGGTGAGTAATATGCTGAAATCAACATACGATTTACAACCAGCCTAATAGTGTAAAGGTTAATTGATTTATTTTCCTCGTCGACCTTTCCGGTTTGCATCTTCATCTTCATATTCTGTGAACTTGAATTACCCTTAATCACTTGGGCAACTGCTTTCGGTTGGTTTGATCAACAATTCATGCTAATATGGCCTTTTTTGCCACACATATAACATACAATATCAATCATCTGCACGTGTTTCACAACACCTGAAGGAAGACGATTCAACGATTGCTGTTGTGGTATTATCACATTCTGATTTGGAATATTACCAGAGGTAATTTCGCTGTAACTATTAAACTTGTTCCCATACTTTTTACTGAGTTTGTTTCCATGGTTCAGCAAAGTAATTATCAATCCCATAAATTCCTGAAAATTTCTTTTAGTTATTTGAAATATTTTACAAGTAATCTAGGGTGCCAGTAATAATCGACCTCCCGTGGATATCGAAAAAAATTGCTTTTTTGACTTTTCAATAGCAAGTATCAATAAGAAAATTGGCATGAATGTATATCATATAACAGTCATCAAACCCTGAAAAGATCGGTCTGATATCTGTAAAATTCTAAGAGTAGTTTGTGGCTCCTCGCTTATTTTTTTAGCTAAGAGTTATCATTTACGAGCAAAATTGACAGTCAATGAATGCCTACAGCAGGTATGAACATGAAAATTAACAGAATAGGAGCTTATATATATATCTCAATAATCCCTTAAAATTTCCTTTTAATATATTTATTGACGTAGGAGTTATTGACCCTGCCGTCGAAAATATAAGCTGCACCTCTCCACCACCTCACCCCTAACCCCGCCCTCAATTCTATGGTTAAGCAATGACTGGGTTATGGGTTCGGTGATATATCTTCGGAGAAATTCTGGTATTTCATATAAATTTACTCATTTCGTTCTTGAGAAAAGATAATAATAATAATAATAATAATAATAATAATAATAATAATAATAATAATAATAATAATAATAATAATAATAATAATAATAATAATAATAATAATAAAGATACCTTGACTTTTAATAGTAACTCAAAAGCTCTTATTACACAATGTATTTTCATGGCATTTGAAATTTCCATCATATTGTAAATTCACTTCTTGATGCAATTCTCTTTTTTACGTTATTTTAAGAGAGAGAGAGAGAGAGAGAGAGAGAGAGAGAGAGAGAGAGAGAGAGAGAGAGAGAGAGAGAGAGAGAGAGAGAGAGAGAGAGAGAGATAGAGAGAGAGAGAGAGAGAGAGAGAAACATTTTTTCCTTGAAACATTGCAACAAACATAACATCCACTATTTGGCTCGACTACTGTAGTTTATATAACTACCGACGCAATAAACCGGACATCCAGCTCGTGTTGCTGTCATCATGATTTTCGGGTTTATGGACACAACTGTTGCAGTTTGAAGTAGTTAGTAACACTACGAAGGACAGTCTAATCGCCCGTTAATCCTAAGCGGAATACGTGGAAGGGAAAAGATAAAATTATTTTCTAGAGGAGAGAGGAGATGTAGGATGGAAATATTATTATTATTATTATTATTATTATTATTATTATTATTATTATTATTATTATTATTATTATTATTATTATTATTATTATCAAAGTTATAGAGCCTCTAAGAGACGAATGGGAGACAATTATTGAAGAATGGTGTGATATCACGAGCATATATCAGGCAGTTGGTAGTGAAGTTTTGGGATTTGCATTTACAAGGAGAAAAACATGTATTTCTGATTAAACTTGGGATATAAAAAAAAAAGACAAGGACAAACTGATTGTTGAAAATTTTCGAGGACCTAATGAAAATTCGAAGGTGGAGCATGGTAAGCATTCCAATATTGATAGTGAGGTCAAAAGAAAAACCAGGAAAGACTGGAACAAATATCCATATAGTAAAACAGATAAAGCTGACAAAGCAGTGAATTCAGGGAGTGGCTATAGATTAAGAATAGCTCATAGAATTATTAATGAATTATCTACTTTGGAAAAGAGAAGAAGCATATACTTATCAAAAAGAGAGATAGATTTGTTATAACAACAGACTGATGAAGTTGGGCAAAGAGAAGAAGCATACACTTATCAAAAAGAGAGATAGATTTATTATAACAATAGACTGATGAAGACCTTGGGCTCCAACAGGGAAAATAGCTCAGTGCGGAAAGGAAAAAAGGAAAATAAAATATTCTAAGAAGAGTAACAACAATAAATATCTCCTATATAAACTATAAAAACTTTAACAAAACAAGAGGAAGAGAAATAAGATAGGAGAGTGTGCTCGAGTGTACCCTCAAGCAAGAGAACTCTAACCCAAGAGTGTGAAAGGCCATGGTACAGAGGCTATGGCACTACCCAAGACTAGAGAACAGTGGTTTGATTTTGGAGTGTCCTTCTCCTAGAAGAGCTGCTTACCATAGCTAAAGAGTCTCTTCTACCCTTACCAAGAGGAAAGCGGCACTGAACAAGTACAGTGCAGTAACCCCTTGGGTGATGAAGAATTGTTTGATAATCTGTGTTGTCAGGTGTATTAGGATAGAGGAGAATATGTAAAGAATATGCCAGACTATTCAGTGTGTATGTAGGCAAAGGGAAAATGAACCGTAACCAGAGAGGAGGATCCAATGTAGTACTGTCTGGCCAGTCAAAAGACCCCATAACTCTCTAGCGGTAGTATCTCAACGGGTGGCTGGTGCCCTGGCCAACCTACTACCTACTAAAAAAAACTCAAGAGATGGAAAGCCAACGGATACGATGGAATGATGATACTGGCCGAAAATTAACTCACTCCCGGAATATACACAAGATTATTTTGTACAATGTGGTATGAAGATGCAAAACCTGATGAATGGGATTTAGGAGTGTTGGTGAAAATGGCCCAAAAAAATAAAATAAATACAAAATAAAAAAAAAGGATACTGGCAGATTGCAATAATTACAGAGGTATAACACATATGTCAGTTAAGAAAATATATAGTATGATTATTCATAAAAGTCTACAGAAAAAAATTGATGAAAAGCTGAAAGAGGAACAAGCAGGATTTCAAATAGGTAGATGTTGCAATGACCAAAATCTCATTTTGAGACATGTTTTACAGCAATACATAGAAAATAAAAATCCACCTTTGATGCTGTTTGTGGACTATGAAAAAATCCTTTGATAGTCTTGCGTTATTATGTTAACGGAGTCTTATCATATGAATTTCCAGTAAACAGCCGAATACTCCATAGGGAATGTGCTGTCAAATATGTTGTTTATCCTCCTCGAGGATTTTGTAATGCGTACATCAGTCAGAGATGGTGGTGAAGGATTTGACTGCACTGATGATAGGAAATTACCAAATGTAGAGTATGCTGATCATGGTATCATTATTGGCAGAACACAACAGGATCTGCAATGTTTGCTCACCAGAATGAATGAAATGTCACAAGAAGTTGGGCTCCAGATAAATGGAAAAAAGACACAGATGATGAAAACGGAGTATGCAATGGAAGATGAAAATAAGATCCCCTTAAATTACATAAAAATCAAAGAATTTATCAGTTTAATGAGATCGAGGTTACTATATAAACATGAGTCATGGTATGACAATGAAACAATCTCAAATAGATTTATTAGATTAGAGAAAAAGCCATCAAAAGGATATAAAGAGTTGAATAATATAAGAGATATTACTCAGGGAACGTAATGTGATGATATTTTAATGAGGGAAAGATGAAGATGGTTTAGGCATACTCTTCGCACTCCCCAAGAGACGTTAGTTCACCAAATGTTCAACTAAGGTCCACAAGGCGCTAAAAGAGTTGGAGACCTAGACCTACATGACTAAGGAGTATGAACCACAAAGTAGGGAATGGTGTATGGAGAAGATTTGAATTGAAAGCTGAAGATAAAGACGACTGGTTATATATAATTGATGCCTTTTTTGTTACAATAGGCTTGGTAGGAGATGATGATGAAATTACAACCCTAGTTGATAAAGCATGATGTTATAGGATCAAGGGCTTCAATAAGACAAATATTTTAGTGAAGTAAGACAATGATGAAATGAGTAAATAATAATAGAAGCAATGAACAATTAAAATGAAATATTTTAAGAACAGCAATAGCATTAAAATAGAGCTCTCTTGAATAATCTATAAAGAAAATAAAAAAAAAAAACAAGAGGAAGATAAATAAAATAGAATAGTGTATCGGAGTATCCACTCTGATCAGACTATTCTATATATGTGAACACAAAGATAAAATGAGCCGTAACCAAGAAGGCCTCAAATGTAATACTAGCTGGTAACTAAAAGGGCCTAATAACCCTAATAGTCGAATCTCCAATGGGGGCCGGTGCCCTTGACAACTATAGGAAAATATGGTTATCTATACTGTACAGGATTTTATATATAATTATATGCATAAATAAACACATATATCTATGGTGTTAAATATATATATATATATATATATATATATATATATATATATATATATATATATATATATATATATATATATATATATATATATATATATATTTATATATTAACCATAAAAGAAACCCTTTCTGGTATAACTCAGGAACATAAATGGTAGTCTACCCTTCAATCTATACTCTTTGGTGTTGATGCAACAGTTCCTGATTTACTAAAACCAGATTGCTCAGTCACTCACTGTTGCAAGGAAAAGGCAACCCTTTTGGCTAATATTTTTAACAGTAAACTGAGTAATGAAAAACTTAAACTTACTCATTCCTGTTTTCCAGAGGGTAAAATAACTAGTTTAGCTTTTCGATCTCGTGAAATTAATGATATGTTGATGGACCTTCATGCTTATGGAAGTGTAGAACCAAATGATAATTTTTCTTTGTTTTTTATAAGGACAGCAGATTTCTTAGCTCCAAAGTTATTTGTTATTTTGCTTAAGGTTAGCATGCAGAGGAGCTTTTAGCACTTGTTGGAGTACTGGTAATGTTACTCCTCTATGTAAATGTGTTTGTAGTAGCTCATGTCCTACTGATTACCGCCCAATTACCATAACTCCCATATTATCTAATGTTTTTGAACGTCTTCTGGCAAAACGTCTTAATAGGTTTGCTGAACGTAATCATCAATTCCCTAGTTTACAATTTGGTTTTTGTAAAGGCCTTGGAACATGTGATGCCCTTCTTACAATCTCCAAGGCTGTACAGAAATCCTTTGATTGTGGTCAGGAAGTTCGCATGATCGGCCTTGATTTTAGTGCTGCCTCTGATCGTGTTAATCTTGAGGCCCTTGTTTTCAAACTCAAACAGTTGGGAGTGGGTGGGTCGTTTCTTAGCATTATTACTGATTTTTTATGTATTACATCTTGAAGAGTTGTTGTTGATTTGCACCATAGTGAGTATAGGAAGGTGATATCCAGTGTTCTACAGGCTAGTGTTGTTTGCCCATCACTTTTCATACTATACACAAATGACATGTGGTTTAGCCTAAAAAACAAGCTTGTTGCATAGGCAGATGATGCTTCTCTCTTTGCATCAATTCCATCCCTTGAATGTAGATCTTGGGTTGTTGAATCCCTTGATAGAGATTTAGCTAAAATTAGTGCATGGTGCAAATTATGGGGTGTGAAGTTGAATCCTGACAAAACTCAATGTATGATTGTAAATAGGTCAAGGAAGGTGGCTCCTCAACATCCGGATCTCAGTATTGATAATGTTCCTTTAAATTTGTATGACTCTTTTAAAATTTATTTGTAAATCTTGCTAGTAAATTTACTTTTCAGAAACACATTAAGTTTGTGTGTTCTTCATTTACATAAAAAATTTTCGGTGATCAATCTATTATGAAGAAGTGTTTTAATTCTTTCAATCTACCTTGTTTTGAGTATTGTCCTCCTGCCTGGTCTCCAGCTGCTTATTCTCATCTTAATTTGTTTGACAAAAATGTACGGTCTAATAAATTTCTTATTCCTGATCTAGATATTAGTCTTTGGCACCATCGTTCAGTTAGTTCATTATGCGTGTTGCATAAGATTTTTCATAACACTGACCATCCTTTACAATCAGATCTCCCTGGACAGTTCTATCTTGTTCTTAATACTAGGCACGCAGTTAATTCTAATAGCCAGGCCTTCTCCATCATGAGGCTCAATACTTCACAGTATTCTAAAAGTTTTATTCCAGCTGTTACCAATTTGTGGAATGATCTTCCTAATCCGGTAGTTGAATCAGTAAAACTTCAAAAGTTCAAAGTTGCAGCAAAGGTTTTCATGTTGACCAGGCTGACATGAGTCTTTTTATAGTTTATATATGACATATCTGTTTTAGACGTTGTTAATAGTTTATATATGACATATCTATTTTGACGTTGTTACTGTTATTAGAATGATTTGTTGTTGATTTGTTCTCATCATTTATCTATTTCCTTATTTCCTTGCCTCACTGGGCTATTTTGCCCTATTGGACCCCTTGGGCTTATGGCATCTTGCTTTTCCATGTAGGGTTGTAGCTTGGCTAGTAATGATATTGATGATAATATATATATATATATATATATATATATATATATATAATTATATATATATATATATATATATATATATATATATATATATATATATATATATATATATATATATATATATATATATATGCGTGTGTGTGTGTGCGTGTGTGTTGATGTGTCAATGCGTGTGTGTGTTTGTGTATTGTCTAACTTTTGAAATAACTAGTATTCCTCTTTATACATAAAACACAGACTAAAAGAATATTTGAAAAGAAAGACAGCAAAAACAGGTTATGAAGTCATTTGTCCTAAGAATATTATACAAAAGATGAAAAAAAAAAAATCTAAAATTCCCTGATGGGAACAATTTATCATGAATGTGGTTGATTGATTTCTAATACCATAGCAACAATCCAAAGATGTATTTTTTTTTATCAAATGATATTGGCATCAGAAAATTTTATTACAGTGAATAAAGAAAAAATCC
>NC_090736.1:111360221-111377721 GCF_036898095.1 Palaemon carinicauda
AAGTGTTTTCTTGTGATTAATAAGTTCCGAAAGTTTTTTGAAAATTTTTGTAAAGTGTAAAATGCCAGAAAACATGGAGTAAAACACCCTTACCAGGAGGGTGGATGGGTCAACCATCAGCTATGTTTAGAAGACCCAAGGAACTTGAACTTTTCCAGCCAAAAAGCTCCCCCTAAGATGATATGCAGAGTGTAAGGTTCCTCATGTAGGAAGAAGACAACAAGAGGTATTACTTATATTACCAGTATTACTTCTTTTATTAAAAAGTTGACGCTGGTTGACATAAGTTGACGCTTCAAAGAACATTCTGAGTGAGAAGTTTTACACCCAAGAAAATTTACGAGACCTCTAGTATGCGTGTATTTTTTTCTTATTATTTTCTAAAGATAAAATAAGTTAATATTTTTCAAATTTAAACATTTCGAAAATTTAAGCTGAAGGTTACCCTGAAAATTCCCCTGGTGTTTAAGAAAGATTAAATTAAAATGGATTTTATGTACAGAGAAAGCATGGGCTTGAACAAAGAGTTTTGTGAACTAGAAAAATTTGGTCATATTCAGAAAACCGATGGTAGTTTTGTCTTTCATCATTGTAAAAATTGTGGAAGACCTTTGCTTGGTCACATAAACGATGAAAAGGATTATGACCCAATAGGAAATGGACCTAGGATGAAGTAGATAGGATAGAAGATATTTTATCTGCACATGGAATGTTTTCTGTAAATATGGCACGTATGGACACAAGAAAAACAGCTATTAAATGTGATATATGTAAAAAGAATTACATGAACAGGATGGAAAAGGAACAGCATATCAAACTTATGCATAAAGATATTTCGACAAGTGTGGTAAAAGAAGGTGCTTATGAATTAACAGCAATCATTACAATGGGAAAAACTATTGGTAAAGAAATTGCCAAAGGATTGGAAGCTAAAATATCAACACAGATTACTAAAGCGAAACCTCCTCCAATCTGAGTTGGTCAAACTTTTAAAAAGCTTTTTCAAGAAGTAGAAGCGTGGAATACCTCGAACAAGGATGATGATTTTACGAAGTAAACTGATTTAGTAGAGAGTCTGAAGAAAAATACTAATGTTAAAGATTATGTTGTTTCTGTGCTATTGGATAAAACATCTGAAGCTCTAAACAAAAATGTATTAGCAGTTTTGGAAATTCTTAAGCAAAAGTATGCAAAAACTACAGCTGAGAAGTGTATTGATGTTCTCAAGTCAATCTTGGAATTTTCCGTAAAGGAAGAGGATACTAATGAAACTTACTGGGACAATTTTGAAGTCTTGATCTGTGATTGTATGAGAGAGGAAGTTACTGTACATTTCTATTACTAGTTAGGTGTTATGATGGTAGAAAAAGCATATGATCCGGGGAATATTAATGCAGAAGAGAAAAGAAGACTGATGGATGCTATGGAGACACATGATGGAACTGATAGGAGACCGAGAGAAGACAATGAAGTTTTTAATCTTCTAAAGATCGAATACAGAAAGTTAAAAATCGAAAATAATAGAAATATTAGAACTAAATTTTCAGGATCATCTGAGAATTTGTCTTCGGTTCACTATGGCGAAAATAGAAGTAGATGGCAAAGATGGCAAAATTTTAAGCAAAGGCCTGATTTTCATAGATTTCGTAGATCAGATTCTAATCCAAGATTTTGGAGGACTCAGTCTGGAACATATAGGAGAGCTCCCTCGCGGACACCATCAAGACCAGGATCATCTTCGAGGCAGTCGTCCAGTTTTAGACAATACTCCAATGGTAGGCCATTTTCAACTGGAAGATCATCTTCTAATAGTAGGTCTATGTCAAATGATCGGAAACAGCAGCAAAATTTGACAGAAAGAGTGATTAAGGTCGAAGAAAATGTAGCAAAAATCTTGGAAAAGATTGAAGAAATGTTGAAGAAAGGAAAGAATGTGAATTTTGTAAGTAAGGAAGAAGTATCAGAGATCATTGATGTAGATATCAGCGATGTAATGTTTGCTAAAGAAGTTACCGAAGTAGGAGCTCTGATTTTGGATACTGGTTGTCCAAGTAGCTTAGTTGGAAAAAGTTGGCTAGAAAAATATCTGAAGAAGAATGGTATTAAGAAAGAAAATTTGCATAAAAGGAGATGTTTCCAAAAATTCAAATTTGGTCCAAGTAGAACATATGAAAGTAAGGAAATTATAGAAATACCAATAACAATAAAGGAATCTGAAAAATCTAATACTTTCAGAAGGATTTTGCTTGGAGCTTTTGTGCTGGATGCTGAAAATGTGCCATTGTTGTGTGGTAGAAATACTATGAAAAAATGGAAAATGGATCTGAGTATGCATAGACATAAAGTGACAATCAACGACGACACAACCCGTGAGTTCGAATGTATGTATACTGCAGGTCATGTGGTTCTTCAGCTGTGTGAGGATAGAGCATTTTGGACTACAGACGCCACTGTATTTTACTTGAAGAAGGAAGTCGATATAGAGAGTTATGAGAAGGTGAAAAAGATTCATGAAGTAACCAATCACAAGAATGAAAATCAACTACTTCATGCATATAGGAATGCAGGAAAACTTAATGAGAAAATGCGAGAAACAATAAAAGAAGTGTGTGAGAACTGCAATATATGTAAAAAATGCAAGAGATCCCAGGGCACTCCTAAAGTTGCATTACCAATAGTTTCTGATTTTAATCAGATTGTAACCGATATGGAGAGACTTATGTATTATGGATGATCTGTTCCTACACCAGATTTATTCAAGGAGCTGTTTTGAAGGATAAAACCACCGAGTCAGTGGTTGAATCTCTCAACACAGCATGGAACTGGAGGTTTGGGTTCCCTTCTCAAGGATACTGGGCAGATAACGGACCAGAGTTTAAGAACCACGAAGTTAACGAGTTTGCTTCAAAACTAGGTTTTGAAGTAAAATTTGGTCCAAATTACTCACCCTGGAGCAATGGAATAAACGAACGTAACCATTATTCTGCAGATATGACAGTGAAGAAAATTCGAGAGGCAGATAAGAAAATTGCTTTAAAGATAGCTGTAGAGATGGCTGCTTGGACTCATAATACAAACACCAGTATTTTAGGTTATAACCATATGCAATTGGTGACAGGAAAGGCTGTAACAATACCTGGAATTTCTACAGGAAATGTCGCCACTGAGTCAATGTTTGACAGTGAGAATGTGAAGTTAATGGTCGAGAGACATCACATGATCACCAAGCAATTCAGGGTAGCTGAATATTCTTCAAAGCTGAAAAGGGCTTCACAACAGAAAAACAATAAATTTAATAACATAATTTACAAAGAGGGGGATATGGTATTTTACCAAGATAAAATGAAAAAAGCCTGGTGTGGTCCAGTAAAGGTTTTCACACACAGAGGAAGAGATGTTTACATCTGGGCGAATGGCGATTTAAAGAAAGTAGCCAGTTGTAAAGTACAACTTTGCTCTCAAAGAAATATTCCTACGGAAATTTCAAGAGAAGTAAGCAACGAAGCAAAAGCAGAGGACTCTACTCCTAAAACGGGAGGAGAAGAGAAAATATCAGTGGATCCTCCAGCCAGTAATTTAAGAATGAAAACAAGATCTCAAGATGATAAGGAAGAGACTGAGAAGAATTTCATTGGAGCATTCTGGTTGACTTCAGAAAAAACAGAGTGTTTTTGTGAGGAAATAACAAGATATGTAGTGGAATTACCTGTTAAATATCACAAGATGCCAGAAGTGTTAGAAGTAAAGAAGAAAGAATATGAAAATTTGTTACATTTTGACACTTTTGAAGAGGTGGAAGATGTAGGGCAAGAAAAGATAGGCAGCAGATGGGTGATCACGAAAAAGGAGAAGCATGACGGACAAAAACTGATTACAAAGGGAGAAATGTCGCCAAGGGATTTCATGAAAAAGAAAAACCCCAAGCTGATTCACCAACAGCTATGCGTGAAAGCATGAAAGTCTTCTTGTATTTGGCTGCAAATGAGAATTTTGAGCTTCAGTCTATTGACATCAAAGCAGCATTTTTGCAGTCAAACATACTTACCAGGAATGTATTTGTAGAACCTCCGAAGGATTTGAAAAAGAAAACATTATTTGGAAACTCAGAAAACCATTATATGGATTGGATGATGCCAGTAGAAAATTTTGGCTGAAAGTTCAGCAGATTTTTAAGGAAAAAGGTCTGAAGACTGTGAGTGGAGATGAAGCATACTACTATCAGCAGAGTGAAGGAAATCTGATTGGTATGATACTTACTCATGTAGATGACTTTTCGATAGCTGGTACAAAAGAATTTGTAAAGAAAGTAACAGACTTGTGTAAAGAAAAATTACAGGTTTCAAAGATAGAAAAGAATAAATTTTGGTTCACAGGGATAGATATCAACAAAACAGAAACTGGAATAACAATCTCAATGGATGATTATGCGAGGAGTCTTGAGAAAGTGGAAGATATCAGGAAAGGAAAAGTTGGTGAACCTTTGACTAGTCAGGAACTGAAAGTAATTCGCAAGTATGTTGGAAAGTTTAGCTGGTTAGCAGCCAATATAAGACCTGGACTTTCTATCACAGCATTGCAGATGTCCAAAAAAAATAGTAGTGCTACATTGAAAGATCTTAAAAAGGTAAATTTTGTGATTGATAAGATAAATGAGAGGCCAAATAAAGTAGAATTTACAAGATTTGATAAAAAAGAATATTTGAAGGTATATGGATTTACAGATGCTTCCTTTAATACACATGAGAGAAGCATAAGGGGCAATCTGATTTTACTAGGAAGTAAGAGAAATGGACGTGTGGTCCCTATTTACTGGAAGTCAAAGACTATCCAGAAGGTATGTCATTCTGCAAAGGTGGCTGAAACCAGAAGTATGACTAAGATTATTGATAAAAGTCAGTTTTTTACGAGTCAGATTGAACAGTTATTATTTGGTCAGTATGGAAAGAAAATTCCAATCAAATTGTTCACAGATTTAATACCCCTGCTAGAATCTGCTGGGAGTACCAAGCAGGTTGAGGAAAGGCTTCTCAGGAACAGCATACAGGAGATGAAAGACATGTTGACAGGGGGCTGTATTGAGTCTTACAGTTGGCTGGATGGAAAGAAAAACATGATTGCAGATGTTCTAACAAAAGAATGCAAATGGAATAAAGATCTTGAAATGATAATGCAGGAAAATAAATTTAAGTTTGCAAGTAACAAGGATAATCTTGTGAAATACAAAGATGGAGAGATCATGTTAATTAACAAGACTGAAAGGAGGGAAAGGAGTAGTAACACTTTTACTGCTTAGATCATACCTGCATTAGCTATTCAGAATTGGTTTTGCCTGATGTCTGGTGCAGTACAAAATTATGTAATAATGTCATAGCATGTCTTTGTGAAGCATCTTATATTATGCCTGTTTGAGTACCAGACTTTGCTTTTGAATATTAATATGTAATATTCTTTAGTAAGTTTTTATATAGAGGAAAAATAGTTTTTTTTTTTTTTTTTTTTTTTTTTTTTTTGTTAAGAGCACTATTCAGATTTTGGATAAAATGTAAATACATGTACATACCTATGTTATCTGATACAAAAAAAAAAAAAAAAAAAAAAAAAAAAAAAAGGCCCCCGGAAATATGATATACCTCATATACATGTATTTATAATAGAACAAGCGAGTATAACTGGCTGTTATTAGTAATGTAACAAAATGCTTTTTTAAAATAAACCAGTTTTATAGATATGTTAGTTTATCGGGTTGTTTATCATTTACCAAAGAGCAGTTAACATTTACCTCTGGTTATGTAAATACTTATCTCGAGAGTCTGTATATAGATATTGTATTAACAGGATTACTGTAACTTCGGCTAAAAAAAAATAAAGAAGGTTTAAGGACAACGGTATTATCTCTTCAGTATTCCACCAAGTACAATTGGGATATAACAATGACTTCAGCAAAAGTTTAGCTTGGCTCCTCAAGGCACTAAAGTAGTTGGAAGACCAAAGCTTATTAGGGTGAGAACTATAAAAATTATTTCATTGAAATCTCAGGATAGAGACGAGTGGCGATAACTATCCGAGGTCCCTAGCGTCATTAGGTGTACAATGTGTTCGAATGACAGTGCCGAGCTCTATATAATTTTGGTTGAAAGTTGGGACATAATTGAATGAAGTGAAGGTTTAAATCAATATATATATATATATATATATATATATATATATATATATATATATATATATATATATATATATATATATATATATATATATATATATATATATAAACACACACACACACACACACACATATATATATATATATATATATATATATATATATATATATATATATATATATATATATCACAAGCACACGTGATTTTAATTAATGTAAATATCACCTACGAAATGCTGAGTCGGTAGGATCCCTGCCAGCATAGTTTCAAGCCATACAGGTGGTGGTTCGAATCACCACCTGGCCAGAAGCTGTTACCATAAAATGAATTCCAAGTGGATATGTATTCCCAAGATAGAATTCGGTATTAAATGCATTTCGTGGGTGATATTTATATATATATATATATATATATATATATATATATATATATATATATATATATATATATATATATATATATATACACGTATATATATATATATATATATATATATATATATATATATATATATATATATATATATATATATATATATATATATATATATATATATATATATATATATATATATATATATATAGGTAGTAGGTTGGCCAGGGCACCAGCCGCCCGTTGAGATACTACCACTAGAGAGGTATTGGATCCTTTGACTGGCCAGACAGTAATGCATTGGATCCCTCTTTCTAGTCACGGCTTATTTTTTCTTTGCCTACACTTACACAGAATAGTCTGGCCTATTCTTTACATATTCTCGTCTTTCCTCATACATCTGACAACAATGAGATACTTAACACTTCTTCACCCAAGGGGTTAATTACTGTACTGCAATTTGTTCAGTGTACTTTCCTCTTGGTAAGGGTAGAAGAGACTCTTTAGCTATGGTAAGCAGCTCCTCTAGGAGAAGGACACTCCAAAATTAAACCATTGTTCTCTAGTCTTGGGTAGTGCCATAGCCTCTGTACCATGGTCTTCCACTGCCTTGGGTTAGAGTTCTCTTGCTTGAGGGTACACTCGGGCACACTATTCTATCTTATTTTTTTTCTTCCTCTTGTTTTTTTGAAACGGTGTGTTGGGCAGGCTTAATAGAAGGGCCATGGATGCCTGGTGGTTTATCAAGAGGTTGTCTTTTCCTTTTTCTGATTTTTTCTTCTCAAAACCATCCTTACTGTCCTCCCTTCAGTTGAAGTGGCTATCCTGGAGGGTATTTAGCCTTGCATGGTGTATCGGCTCCTCCATGTTGACCAGTTTTTCCGACTTTTTACTATAGTCTATGGGTATCATCAATCACTTTTTTTATTATTCTGTACATATTGTTTTTGTTATAATTCTTGTTAATCTAGTTTTTAAGTATGATGTCTCTTTTTTATTTTTATTAATTCTTATGCTGTCTGGAGACATTGAGCAAAATCCGGGACCAGTACGTCCTAGATTTCGTCAATGTCGTCTTCTGTATTGCAATATTCGTGTTTTTCATGCAAATATCCAAGACCTTACAGTTGCGTCCAGACAGTATGATATTCTTTTGTGCTCAAAAACTTTGGTTTCTAATATGAGGCACTCATCTGAGCTCCTTATAACTGGTTTTAAGAAGCCAATAATGCTGAAACGTGATGCCATTCCTAGGGCCAGGGGAATGGCGGTGTATATTAGGACCGAGTACCCTGCTTCTCATAAGTCCTGCTATCAATGTGGATGTCATGAGATTCAGGTAATAAAAGTTTGTGGCAGGCATAACAACTTTTATTTGTGTTCGATCTACCGGAATCCAGACATGGATGATTCTATCTCCGATTGTCTTCTTACCATTATGGCTAAGATACAAGAAGATGATAGAAAGGCTTCTTTTGTCTTTGTTGGTGATTTTAATGCTCACCATAGGGAGTGGTTAAGTTCTATCTCTCCTACCGATCACCATGGCTTAAGAGCTTTAGACTTTGCCTCTGAATCAGGCTGTGAGCAAATCATAAATGAAGCTACTCACAGGTCTGGTAATTGCTTGGACCTCGTATACACTGACTCACCTGTCGTTATAACTAGTAAGGTTGATTCTCCAGTTGGGACTTCTGATCATGCCTTGATTTCATTATTAGTGAAGACTGAGCAGCCTGTCCCTGATATATCATATTCCTGTAAAATTTATATGAAATCCCAAGCAGACTGGAATGGGATTTTGCATGATCTTTTGTGCTTGAATTGGTCACAATTATATAATAGTGTAGATCCTGTTGTCTCTTTGAATGAGAATCTAGGCAACATAATTGATAGGCGAATCCCTTCTCGTGTGCTAAGGTACCGAATGAAGGACAAACAGTGGTTCAATGATGATTGTAGACGTGCTTATTTGGAGAAGCAGGAGGCCTATCACCTTTGGAAGGGTAACAGATCAGATTTGACCTGGAACAACTATACTCAGCTTCGAGCTTTTGCTCAGAGAGTTTATGCCTCAACTGAAAAGGAGTACAATTTAATCATAAAAGAAACCCTCTCTGGTACAACTCAGGAACATAAATGGTGGTCTACCCTTAAATCTGCACTCTTTGGTGTAGATGCAGCAGTTCCTCCTTTACTTAAACCAGATGGCTCAGTCATTCACTGTCCAAAGGAAAAGGCAACCCTTTTGGCTGATGTTTTTGACAGTAAACAGAGTAATGAAAAACTTGAACTTCCTTATTCCTGTTTTCCTGAGGCTAAACTAACTAGTTTAGCTTTTCGATCTCGTGAGATTAAAGCTCTGTTGATGGAACTTGATGCTTATGGAGGTGTAGACCCAAATGGTATTTTTCCTTTGTTTTTTATAAAGACAGCAGATTTCTTAGCTCCAAAGTTATCTGTTATTTTGCGCAAGTTAGCAAGAAGAGGAGCTTTTAGCACTTGTTGGAGAATTGGTAATGTTACTCCTCTATGTAAATGTGTTTGTGGTAGCTCAAGTCCCACTGATTACCGCCCAATTTCCATAACTCCCATATTATCTAAAGTTTTTGAACGTCTTCTGGCAAAACGTCTTAATAGGTTTGCTGAAGGTAATCATCTATTCCCTAGTTTGCAATTTGGTTTTCGTAAAGGCCTTGGAGCATGTGATGCCCTTCTTACAATCTCCAATGCAGTACAGAAATCCCTTGATTGTGGTCGTGAAGTTCGTATGATTGGCCTTGAATTTAGTGCTGCCTTTGACCGTGTTAATCATGAGGCCCTTGTTTTCAAACTGAAACAGTTGGGAGTGGGTGGGTCGTTTCTTAGCATTATTATTGATTTTTTAAGTAGTAGATCTCAAAGAGTAGTTGTTGATGGGCACCATAGTGAGTATAGGAATGTGATATCCGGTGTTCCACAGGGTAGTGTTCTTGGCCCATTACTTTTCATACTATATACACATGACATGTGGTTTGGCCTAGAAAACAAGCTTGTTGCATATGCAGATGATGCTACTCTCTTTGCATCAATTCCATCCCCTGAATGTAGACCTGGGGTTGGTGAATCCCTTAATAGAGATCTAGCTAAAATTAGTGCATGGTGCAAGTTATGGGGTATGAAGTTGAATCCTAACAAAACTCAAAGTATGATTGTAAGTAGGTCAAGGACGGTGGCTCCTCAACATCCGGATCTCAGTATTGATAATGTTTCTTTAAATTTGTATGACTTTTTCAAAATTTTAGGTGTGATTCTCGACAGCAAATTTACTTTTGAGAAACATATAAGGTCTGTGTCTTCTTCAATTGCACAAAAAATTGGCTTATTGAGAAAGTCTCTTAAGATATTCGGTGATCAATCTATTCTGAAGAAGTGTTTTAATTCTTTTATTCTACCTTGTTTTGAGTATTGTTCTCCTGTCTGGTCTTCAGCTGCTGATTCTCATCTTAATTTGTTGGACAGAAACTTACGGTCTATTAAATTTCTTATTCCTGATCTAGATATTAATCTCTGGCACCGTCGTTCAATTAGTTCATTATGCATGTTGCATAAGATTTTTTCATAACTCTGACCATCCTTTACATTCAGATCTCCCTGGACAATTCTATCCTGTTCGTAATAGTAGGCTGGCAGTTAATTCTAATAGCCAGGCCTTTTCCATCATAAGACTCAATACCACGCAGTACTCTAGAAGTTTTATTCCAGCTGTTACCAAGTTGTGGAATGATCTTCCTAATCGGGTTGTTGAATCAGTAGAACTTCATAAGTTCAAAGTTGGAGCAAATGCTTTTTTGTTGACCAGGCGGACATGAGTCTTTTTATAGTTTATATATGACATATTTGTTTTTGAAGTTGTTCATAGTTTATATATGACATATCTGTTATGACGTTGTTACTTTTTTTAGAATGATTTACTGTTAATTTGTTCTCTTCAGTTATTTATTTCCTTATTTCCTTTCCTCACTGGGCTATTTTTCCCTATTGGAGCCCCTGGGCTTATAGCATTTTGCTTTTCCAATTAGGGTTGTAGCTTGGATAGTAATAATAATATATATATATATATATATATATATATATATATATATATATATATATATATATATATATATATATATATATATATATGTATATATATATATATATATATATATATATATATATATATATATATATATATATATATATATATATATATATATATATATATATGTATATATCTATATATTTATATGTATGTGAAGTTAAGGCAGAAGAAAAACATATTTGGTTTGTTGTAGATGCGCTGTGCATCCCGCTGTGCATCTATTATGTCAGTCTGTTCGTTATAGTGGGGCATCGCTATGCAGTCAGGCTTCTCCTGATGGATGAGTTATTAAAATCCATTCAGACCTCACTAAAAGTAGTGGAAGAAGGTCACAATGACATTAGAAGTCGTCTAGAATCACTAGAAAGTGGAACAAAACACAAATAAAATAGTGGTACGAGACCCAAACATGGGTTTGATAGTGATGCGTCTGGGGAAGATGTTTTCGTGCATGACCGCCATGATGGAGCAAAGTTGCCGTCTGCAACAAGGAATACTGGCCCTTCTACCCCTAATGGAACAGCTGGAAATTTATCTCAGGCTACAGTAGCTAGAGATAATCAGTGTAGTATTCAAGATTAATATCAAGCAATAAAGGACAAAGTGTCTGGTATTAAAATACCACAAGAATTACGTGTTGGTACCTCAAAGTCTGGTATCAAGCGAGATAAACAGATAACTGCTAATGTTATTGCTAATAGTGCGAAATACGTGAAAGCTACTATTAAATTACTGTGGAATTTAGATGAGCAGGCGTCACAAGATGACCTATTACAGATCTTTAATGTTCAGAAAGCGTACATTGATTGTTTACGCCAAGAACATTCGGCATTGGTGGTGTCTGGTCAGTTTGGGGCCAAAACCTCCCAACTGTTCAAAAATTTGTCACGGGGCACAACTAACCTAGATGACAAACAATTAGATCCATCACTAAAAGCAGAGCAAATAACTAGTAATGATCCAAGTACTAGACCAAAATATAGAGGCAATCAAAGATGGTGCTTCTACAATAACTTCAACAACTTCAGTGGGGGATATTACAACAATAGAGGCCGTGGTTACAACAACAATTATTACATGCGTAATCAGTCACAAAGTACTTCCATTTACTCCTGGAATAAACATGAAGGCGTAAATAATAATAACTCAGAATAATGTTTAATGTAATGTATGTACTTAACTGTGTTGAATAAATTAGGTCTAGTGCTAGTGTTTGCAGATTGTGTTTGGTTATTTGTCACCAGAGAAGTGAATGACCGTGTTACATTTTTTTCAAATTTACTTTATCCATTTAAGCTTAACTGTTATAGATAATGTGTGTAATGTGCAATTTGGTAGAAAATATACATTCTTGGGAAAAAATTGGAACCCCTGAGTACATAATAGGCTGGCTAAAATATGGAGTGACTATACCATTTTTGTCAGAACCAGAACAGTGTGAATTCGCAAACTATACATCTAGTGTGGAAGAAAAATGTTTTATTGACTCTAAAATAGTGAAGTACCTAAATGACGGTTTCAATAGTAAGGTTTCAGAAAAACCTCTATGTGTGTCACTTATAGGATGTACTAGAAAGAAAGGAAAAGAAAAATGCAGATTGATTAGTGATATGAGATTTGTCAATCAGTTTATTGAAGTACCAAAGACAAGATATGAAGGAAGACTTATCATGTTTACCGAACGTTGTAAAGAATGGTGATTCTTATGTTAGTGTTGCTTTAAAAGACGGTTTTCATCATATACTTATTAGACGTGACTTCAGGAAATATTTTGGGTTTAAATGGAGAGGCCAATATTATGTTTGGAATGTGTAGAATTTTGGATGTTCTATTTCACCACATGTATTTACAAAAGTTTTGAGGCCAGTTGTGAAGTATCTAAGAGAATGCAGCATCAGGTTAATACTTTATGTTGATGAGTTCCTGTTATGTGGTCCTAAATCCACACTACTATTAGATACTGAAGTGGTAGTAGACACACTTACTGACCTTGGTAAGAAAATCAACTTAGAAAAATCCATATTAATTCCTAAGTCTACAATAGAATATTTAGGCCTACTCTTAGAAACTCAAGATAATGGAATACCAATGCTAAAGGTACCTAGTACTAAGATTTCTAAAGTTAGGAAAGACATTAAAAAAAAGGGTGTTAACTAAAAAGTCAGTATCTGCTAGAGTTTTGTCAAAAATCACAGGCCAGTGCAATTTTATATGTAAAGCGGTGTTGCCAGGTAGATTAATGCTAAGAAATGTGTATAAAAGTTGATCAAACAAAAAAAAATATATGGGAATCTCAACTAGAATTGGACTCATGTGCCAAGAAAGATCTCTTGTGGTGGTATGCATCATTAGCAAAATGGAATGGGAAAGTAATATTACCCTTAGAAGTCAACGGCCAGCTGGTGACAGACGCATCCCAACTTGGTTGGGGAGGGCATCACAAAGAACAGACAACTCAGGGTTTCTGGGACCCAGAGATGTCTCACCAGCACTCCAATGTAAGAGAGTTGATGGCGGTTGTTCTAAGTGTAAGAGCCTTTCTTCCTAGTCTAAAAGGAAAACCGATTCAATTTTTATCAGAAAACATCACTACAGTAGCGTACATCAATCACATGGGTGGATCAGTGGTGGAGTTAACAGAAATTGCGAAGTTAATATGGGCCGAGGCTATACAAAACAATCTAACAATTATTGCTCGTCATTTGAGCGGCAAACTAAACACCCAGGCGGATATGTTATCAAGAATGTTGGACAAACACGAGTGGATGTTGTCAAGACCGATGTTCCGGTTTTTGGACTCGATGTGGGGACCTCACACAATAGACAGGTTCGTATCTGCGACATCTACACAGCTACCAATCTACAACACAAGATTTCCCGACCCAAATGGTATGAAGTTGGATGCTCTGGCAAAAAAAGATTGGAAAAGGGAGAACAACTTTGTAAATCCACCTATAAGATTTTTAGACAAAGTTCTTTCAGTAATAGAAGGTCAGAGAGCACATGCTACAGTAATAGCCCCATGGTGGCCAGCTCAGACATGGTTCAAAACTCTAATCCGTCAGGGTGTCCAAGAAAGCAATCATTCAACTGAATCCTGCTATACCAGAGCCACTGCGAAACAGAAGATGGAAAATGTTTGCTCGGAGAGTTTGTGGAAACAACAGGCACTTCAACAGGGGTGGTCACGTCAAGCAGCATCAAGACTGAAATTTGGGTGGGTACAATCAACAATGAATAATTATATGTATCTTGGAAAAATAAAATATTTATTTGATAATTTTGGGGATGATTTTCCACCTTCCACTTCTAGTGTATTGGCTGAATGTTTATTAACTGTTTCATCAGAGTGACAGACCTTCATCAATGCTTAACTGTATATTGTCCTCAGTGTCTCATGTATATACTGCCCATTGCAAAATTGACATTACTAATGATGTGTTAATCAAGCAGTTGGTGTTAAGTATTGTAAAATCCAGGACTAAAACCTCGAGAATGATTTCCAATATTATGCCACTTGACAAATTTTAAATTTTTTTCATTAACCCATTAAGGACAAGAATTATTTATTTGTTTTAAAAACACAATATTTGCAGAAAATACTTTATTTTGGTCTACTATCAACATAAAATCATCACCATAAAAAAATTCCTTTCTTAAGTATGATTTATTTGATGGCAGCTTTTGCTGCCACTAGGCACTTGAATGAACATAATCTTTCTATTCTAGACATAACATATAGTTTTTCTTTTTAACAAACATAAGTATTTTAACCATCCCTTTATCATACTTAGTAATTATCATTACTAATCATGCCTTTTATGAAAAGAACTGCAAATTCTATCTGAATTATAGTACATAAAAAATTCAATCAAATAGCATATCTTACTGCCACTAGCCACTTTGAATGCACAAAATCTTTGTTTTTGACATACAATATAATTTTACATTAAACCTAAGTATTTCAAACATAACTTCATTATCTCTAATAATTATCATCACTAATCTTGCCTGTTACAATGAAAACTCCAAATTCTTACTGATTCATAATATAAAAGAAAAAAAAAATACTTAAACATATTGCATGAGTTGCATATCCACACTGTTCTATTTTTCTTGTTCGAAGGTTATCCCTATATAGCTTCAAATGATTTCAGTCTGTTGTTCATTATGCACTACTGAGGTATTTTATGATAGGGTAACATGCATTTTGGATGAAGAGGTACAGAACACATATGTATTTTGTGCGTCGAGAACTTTTTCGGCATCTTGAGTGACGCTGGTCTCCTTCCTTGGTCCAGTGCTGCTCACCATTGTACAGCACAGAATCCTTTGCAATTCCAGAAGACAGTCTCTTAGGTCCAGGAGATGTACGAGGAGCACCATATTGTTTCATTATGGCAATTACAAAATGCCAGATTAAGTCTATCAATGGGATTATATTTCCCAGTTTACGATAAAGCATCCATGAATTGACAACTTGAGCAGTGATGCTCCAAGCAAATATTGGCCACCACCATTTTCTTATACGAATTCGAGTTCTATAGGCCGATACTTGTTGATCAAATATATCAACACCACCCATCTGTTAATTATACACCTGAATGAAATTGGGCATATCAACTTCAATATGCTTTTTCTCAAGTTTGCTCCATCGCCCTGTTTTTTGTACTTGGAGCATTCTTACTTTGAAGCCACAGAAGCTACCTTCCATTTTACTACTGATGTGCTACCAGTAAATGCCTCTTCCATGTACCTATGATATTTTTTCTTCTCCTTTTCCTTCTTTTCCATTAGTGGGGCACTATGAAGACGATCCTCTCTTAGTGTGCCAGTACCTCCTATTCCACGATTTGCTAAATTTTCCAGCAATGGTTATGAGGTGAAGAGATTCTCAAACACTGCATGCTAGCCAGCCTGTAAATTGATCTCATTAGATATCTCTACTACGACATTTGGACCTTAGCCCAGTCCTTTATCAGGGATTTTAGTGTCAGACCCGCAATAGGGCTCACAATAAAGAAGAGATCTGTCTTTGAAACCAAATCTTACTGGTTTCTCTCTTATAAACTGCTTAGCTCGGTGTTTTCCATAATAAGGGATCATAATTTCATCTATGCTATGGAATTATTGCTGAAGCTGAAGATTCCTGACATTATTGACGTGGAGGAAAAGTGTACTTACCTGAAAATTTAGAATGCCATAATAAAGATAAGGTTTTATTGGTCAATATATTTCAGTTCTTCAGTATAACATAAAAAAGAGGAGAAATAAATTGACAAACATTATCTATGTGATAAATCATCAAAACCATAATCTGAGATTATAGTATAAAAAGAAACAACTTTTGCCTTGTAAAATCGGTAGTCGGTCATTTTCATATTGCTAGCAAAATGAAGACTTCTAAGAATTTTATCAAATGTATCTCTCCTAATGCTTTCAGAAACCCAGTAATTGAATACATCAGGAGTTTCAGACCAGTACATTCTTCGGTAGGGAAGTTTGTTGTAGCCAGAAAGTATAGGAATAGAAAGAAAAATCTTCACATTTTGTGGTGTGATGTGGTCTTTAGTGAGCGACTTTTGTTCTCCATATGTTGTGCTCTGATGATAAAGTTCTTCAATCCATTGTTTAGTCCAGAAAAGATTTATGCAGTCGACATGGTTATTTACTTTTTCTTTCAATTTGTCAATTGCGACGTCTGTGGCCAGAATCTTTCTGGGCAAATGACCAGGATTGCATGTAACTTCATCATCTGAAGCATCCGAGTCTGCATCCATAGCCTCAAAGGGGGGGGGGGGGGTTTACAGAAACATCTACTTCTTTATTGTCATGTTCATCCAGAAGGTCGTAGATATCATTCAAAGTAAGTGTGCATAGAAGATATATATATATATATATATATATATATATATATATATATATATATATATATATATATATATATATATATATATATATATATATATATATATATATATATATATATATATATATATATATATATATATATATATATATAGATAGATAGATAGATAGATATATATATATATATATATATATATATATATATATATATATATATATATATATATATATATATATATATATATATATATATATATATATATGTGTGTGTGTGTGTGTGTGTGTGTGTGTGTGTGTGTGAATATGTGTGTGTTTACCTGCGTATAGACCTATATATCGAGATTCACATACATGTACTATCATTTTTGTAGGAACACTAATGTTACGTTTGCAAGATAAAACATCCGTGAGCAAGAAAAATTGCATCATTTTCTTATAAAACTCCTGTGGAGCCGAGTAGCAAACAAAGAATTGAGTATATTAAACGTTAATTTCTTATCTCAGTCATTAATCTACGAACTGAATATACTCTAATAAGATTTTGACCGCTATTTGAAAAATAAATGAACTCTATTTAAGAAAACGGGAAAAAATGATTGCGTTTTAGCCTAGCGGCAGCAAAAGCTGCCATCAAAAATGCTTTTCTCAGTGATGGCCTTGAAAGAAATTGCAGAGATATTTTAAGGATAACACACAAAAAAGAAACCTCTAGATCACGAAAACACAGCAATAATATTTGGAAATAATTGTAAATTTCATATAGAAAATACCTTTTTTTACAACTAAATGTAGTCCTCTTTTCACCCATCTTAACTTATTCACAATCTAAGCTCAACTGACAGCATTAGGTGAGTTGGAGGGTAATGTGGCCTGGTCAGCAGGAAGAATGAACTTGTTTCAATATGCTCACAATGTAAGATAAGGCTGTAAGACATACAGGCGATTCTGAACACTTCAGAATATAGTGGCAGCTTTT
>NC_090736.1:111382721-111387721 GCF_036898095.1 Palaemon carinicauda
GCGAACAGAAATATAACCTTTTGGGTTAGATCCTTGAGGAAACAATCTTCATAATTCACAGATGAGGCATAATGAAGGACCTTGTCCAAAGACCATGAAATGGGCTTTGGAGGTGCTGCGGGCCTAAGTCTTGCGCATGCTTTTGGAATCTTATTAAAGATTTTATTCGCCAGATACACTTGGAAGGTATATAGAAGAGGTCTAGTTAAATCTGACTTACACATATTTATCGTGTGGGCTGCCAGACCTGGATTATGAAGGTGGATAAAGAAGGACAGACAGAAGTTCATTGAAATTTGTTTCTGTCCTTTTTCTTTAATAAAAGACTTAGATTTGTATTCTTCTAGGAATCCTATATTATCTTCTGAAATCCCAAATCTTTTCCTAACTACTAGGGCAAAAAATTCATTAAATGAAGGCTTTGGGCTCTCTGTGATAAATCGAAGGCAATTAACTTCTGAGCCCTCTAGAATAGTACTTAGTTCAGTAGTAGGGCCAGCCTCTGTCTCAGTTCCTTTGCTAGAGGGATCCAGTTGCTCTCGGGCTACATGGGAGCCACCAGAGCTACTCCTCCCTGGAAGTACCTCAGCATATTGAGGACCTTCGTCAGAGAATTGGATGGGATGTACAAGAATTACCGAGTCCATCCCTTCCATACTATAGACCTGATGTATGTTATCTCCTCTAGAGGATCCTCATATGGGGCTTCATATCGTGGTTGTTTCTTGATGACGCTCATCATGAAGAGGTTGATCTGTAGTTCGGGGACTTGTTCCTATCCGGGAAAGAATAGGTCTGCGTCTGTGGACCGTTCTAATTCAGCCGGCCTGAGCCCAATTAGAGCATCCGCTGTCACCTTGTGGATCAATTGAACATGAACTGCTGATAGGTGCCATTCTTTTAGGCATGGGATGGATAACATCACCTAAACTATATGAGACGCCCTCTAACCCTGTCGATTGTGACGTCTCAGTATCGCTTTGATGTCCCAGATCAGTCTGAGGAGGTCTGATCTGTGTGGAGAGAGTTTCATTAACCACGACAGGACTAACAAGGTCTCGGATAGAACCTACCGAGTTCCTTGAATTTTTCTCCGATGGAAGTAAACTCCCTATTCATCCTACTAGGCATCCCTGTGGATGATCTACAAGAGTTGAGGTGGTTGCAAGGGCACGATCTTCAATAGGCTTTCGGCCTTTGATCGATGTGAGGGAAGCAATTAAGGAAAGACCGATATCGGTCCTTTTAGATCTCTTCGAGCGTTTGATGGGTATCTTCTCCAGAGTCTTAATGCATCTTTCAGCTGTGCTCTTAGCACTGGGTCTGTCATTATTGCTAACTGGAGAGAGTTCAGTACACTGCCTTTTTAGCGTTTTGGATTCCTGACCAATTACCATAGTCTTTTGACCGACCCTGTGATCTCCTTTCACATCCCCAAGGGAAAGGAGAGCCGGAGCGACCTCGGGTTTCGATTGTTTTTTAATCTTTGAAGCCTTTGAGCTGGAAAAAATCGAGACTTTTTGGCGCTGATTTTGCAGTCCCGATGTTCCCGGAACCGGATTACTTCCTTGGATGCTCATAGACCAGTCACTTCGGGTGCTGCCAACACCAGCCATTGGTCTAGGTACTTTGTTACATGAACCACTGCTAGGCTTGGTTTTTGCGTGACCGTGTCCGCCAATTTCGAGAAGATACTTAGGACCATGTTTAGTGTGACAAGTATCTGTCCTTAGACATACATTATCCTCTGTAACTTGAATCCTAGATAGGAGGGGAGGGGTCAACTGACTGGAAGCTGCCGATAGGCAATTTTCAGGTCTAGCAAGACTGTGAACACCCTTTTTTGGAATAGCGTCCCTATGTTCAGAAGGATTAACATTCTGCACTTGCTGTTCTGTTTGTACTTGATGAGGGGCAACAAGTTCTGAATGACTCTGAGTTTTCTTAAGTCCTTCTTGTGAACACCAAACAGCCTTCCCTGGAATTCGATGGACTATGCTTTCCTTATTACCTGTATGCTTTATAGCTCTAAGATATACTCTTCCAAGACGGGGTTGGGTTGCAGGAAGAGTTGAGGAAATAATGGTAGAGGCATGAGTATTTTCCATCCTAGTCACATCTTGAGTAGGCCTTGGACCCAAGGATCGAAGGTCCCACGATCCTGAAGTAGCCTCCATCCTACCAGTAACATCCCTCTGCTTCGATTGATCAGAAAGTTTACATCGACCGCTTGCCTGTGGCACCGCGGTCTTCAAAACTGTAGGATGTTGTTGAACAGCACGAGGAAAATCTCTAGATTTTCCCGTCTACCTCTTATGTTGGGGACCCACATCCGTGGAAGACTGTCTCTTTAAAGAGATGCCCCACTTATGGAGAAGTTCCGTATTCTCCGTTGTGGAATTCTTAATGACCTCTCTGACTACCTCGTTTGGAAAGAGGTCTCTACTCCAGATGTTGGAAGATATTATCTTCATTGTTCCATGTTGCGCTGTTGCAGCCGCAAACACAAACTCCCTACAGGCTCTCCTAGCCATCATAAAAGCATAAAGGTCTTTTACCAAGGTGGCCATAAGCATTTTGGCCAAGACCGTTAGCATGTCTGGGGTATCTTGGTGGGCTGAACACAACTCCATGCAATTCTGTAGGGATAGAGAGGCTGCAAATCTCTCCTTTGTCTCTTGTTCTTTAAGTAGGAGACGTTCAGAAAATTTAGTGAGATTTTCGCTAAACTATCGTCCAGCAACATCTGCATTTAGTTTCCCTACTGAAAAAGTTAAATGGACTTCCTTCCAATCTCTCTCCTGCATGTGAAAGGCTAGTGATAGAGGCTTGCACTCCTCGAGTGCAGGACATGGTTTGCCTGCCTCCACTGCCTTAGTAACAGATTGAAATGTCTTCCATGTAAAGCGGAATGATATTGAAGCAGGAGCAAGAAAGGTAGGATGTCTGTTACTTAGTGTGGACACTTTCGACACTGAGTAACCCGCCTTTTTCAGGTTATTTGACAAGATAGCCTGTGCCTTATCAGGGTCGAGAATCATGACCTCCCTCGGTTCTGTTCCTTCTCCTGACGTTAGTTCATGCTTCAATCGAATGAAGTAATTAGGGAAAGCGTTAAAGATTGGCCAAAACTGAATTTCGTGTAAGGGAACAGCACCCATCTTCTCCAAAATGTAGAGTTTTCCGTCTGAAATGGGCATCAGCTCCGTATACCTCCAGGAATTGGTTTTGGAGCATGGCAGAAGGTCTTGATCTCTGGGTCTTTTGTATGACCCTTGGGGAGCGACAAGTGGGGCTTCACAAAACTCTATTGAGAATTTCGCTTCCTCCTTTTCACCTTGTATGCGAAATTTTTCCATTACACTTTTCATAAGGGCCAAAATGTAAGCCATTTCGTCTAATCAAGTGGTAGAAGGGGAAGATGTCGAGGTTGATGGCTCTAGAGCCGGCACAGACGGAAGCAATTCCTACTTGACATTGTCCACCTCTTCCCGTGAGGGCTTCCGGCCTTCCGTCCAAAGGTTGTCTGAACGTAGGGAGGTGCAAACCCTGCTGGGCCACCAATATTTCCTTACTTGCTTTTAGGAATAGTAAGCTACGCATCTATCATTAGGTAGTTATGGTCCCGGAGAGATCTTTTGGAACCCTCTTACCCAGTTGCGTAGATTCTTACCAGCTATATCCCCAGACTCCGTCGACTTGTGATTATCAAAACCCTGGGACACTAAGGTCCGACATATATTGCAAGCTTGGGGGCTCCAATAATACAGGGATTCGGATATAATATTGCAGGGGGCATGAAACCTGCATGTATTATGACCAAAGAAGTACCTACTTTTAATGTTACAGAAGACCGCAACACATGTTATCTGGGGTTCCTCCTGTAAAGAAAGGAAAGCAGAATGAGTATACGATTGATTATCTTAGTGATAAGCAATATGTAAAAGACATCTTTTAACTAAAGTAGCTTAAGATAGTAAGCTAGCAAGGGATAATGGGAGACACATACTTGTTTATCCCTTGCAGGCAATTGCTGTTACCTCCCCCTCAGTATTAACTTGAAGGAATTCCTTTTTAAGGAGACTCGAACAAAGGGTTCCAACCCCTAGGGGTAGAAAAGTGTACAATGTCACTGTCCCTTTTAGTATTTAACACTGTGGGGTTAAGATAACTGATTTCTAATCAGAGTATTGAAGGAATTCTATTATTTTAAAAATAGGATCGGTCTCAGCAGAAGCCCGAAGGGTACCCAAGATTGTAAGAAATAACTACTGTATCATTATACTATAGTTTTCTGTTTGCAGTATAATTTGTAGTTCCGACAGTGCACTGCCATTGTGGCTAGCATCTGACGGTACTGTCCAGCCGGCATGACGCCAACTGGACTAGGAAATATAAAAGACATGTATTTGGGTATCCTACCCAGCCCATTTGTTTCTTGATCAGGGAAACTCAAGAATAAGGGTTCTAACCTTTAAGGATAGAGAGTGTACTACCACTAGCCCTTCAATTTTATTTAATATTGTAAGGTAAAATGTAAACTGATTTCTAATCAGAATATTGAAAAAAAAAAATATTGTTTTCAATATAGGATTGGTCTCAGCAAACACTTGGGCAAAGATACCCAAGATATATTGGAAGATAACTACGAGTATATATACAATAGTTTTCTATCTGATGTATATCCAATACTGCAAATATACTGACTACTGTATAAACTTATACTGTAATATCGCCGGCATATTGCCATCCAAGCTAGTCCCTGCCGGCACACCCGGCCAGCATGCTAGCTAAAATAGAGAGAGACAGCATGGAGCAAAGGACTGCCTTATTATTGGGTATGTATACACTAATTAAGAATGTAATTATCTAATTTTAATCCCTTTCTCCAGAAAGAAGGTTCAAATGAAAGGGGAGAATGTATCATTCAAGCTTCCATCCGGCATCAAACCCACTTCAAGTGCGGCCTGGGGAGGGCTAGCTTCTTCTGTCGGCAGCCT
>NC_090736.1:111397721-111402721 GCF_036898095.1 Palaemon carinicauda
TTAACCTTTTCAATGCAAGAATTTACGTCTCCTTATCTAACTACCTGACTTCTATCCTTCAAGTAATCCTGAAACAAGAACGTATCAAGGTAATGTTCCTTAAGAAATTTGCACAATTCATCATGGTTGACACTATCAAATGCTTTTGATAGGTCGCATAAAATTAATATGGAAACTTTTTTTCTATCAATATTTTTATAAATTTCCTCTGTTAATTTCATCAAAGCTGTTTCTGTTGATAGACTTTTACGGAATCCATGCTGAGTGTTAGAAATAAAATTATTTTGTTCTATATGTTCCATTAACTGATTACATACAATCTTCTCTATTACTTTCGATATTACTGGAAGGATAAAAACAGATCTATAATTACCAGGGTCTTCCTTGTCTCCTTTCTTGTGAAGAGGGTCTACGAGAGGTTGTTTCCAAATCGAAGGATATTTCCCAGTTACAATCGATGTATTTATGATAACCGTGATATAATATGCAATAATTGTAAGGGAATCTCTTAGAAAACTAGTAAGAATACCATCCGTCCCGTAGCATTATTGTTATTCAAACTCTTAACTGTTAATATTATTGTTTCTAGTGTAACTGGTTGCCGTCTAAACAATCTTATATTATTGCCAAAATTATTTTGATTGGTCCTAATATCTTCATTTTCGTACTTGTGTAGAATTTCCTGCGTTTTACCATAGGTAATTTTTCCTACATTAGCAAAGTATTGGTTAAATTGATCTGCTATAGCTTTTGGGTTATCGTATTCAATCTTTTCATTTGTTTTAGTAGATACAATATTATTCAAAATTTTCCATGTTTCTTTGCGAGATTTACTTTTCTTGATCTTGTCTTTGTTATAATAAGCTTTGGCAGTACGCATCTTAGAATTGATGAGTTTTTTAATTTCCTTATACACATTGTTCAGATTTTCATCATGTCTATTTTGTTTAAGCCTTTCTTGCATTTTGTCCCTTCCAATCATACTGTTTTTGAGATCATCGTCTATCCAAGGTGCACTGGGTCTCCTTATTTCCCTCATGGTTATTGGGGCACATTTATTTAAGGAACTATTATATAATTCATTGAAAATTCCTGTTTGAATATCTGTGTCATCAGTGTGCATGATTGTATCTAAAATTAGTTTTTGGTCGAGCAATGTATTGCACAAAAAAATCTGCAGAATAATATTTTAAACACCTAGAGGTTACCGTGACTGGTTTACGCTTTGGCTTCTTAATATATATGATAAATGAAATATGTTCATGGTCAGCTACAATACTTGGATTTACCTCGATGTTAATAACACTTTCCTGCTTATTAGTTATTAAAACGTTTAGTAGTGTGGATGAGATGGGGCTAACTCTAGTAGGATTATTAATCATTTCATTTAATTTGGTGACTCTTAAAATATTATGTATCTTTGCGGAATCTAATATCAAATCATCATTTAGATCACCTATTACATAAATTGATTTATTCTTTAGAGAAACCGTTCTCAGACATTCCAAAATATAGTTAAATGTATATATATATATATATATATATATATATATATTATATATATATATATATATATATATATATATATATATATATATATATATTAAACCAATATATACCTTGACAAATGAAGTACATTTCACATATATCAATCCTATTCTTAATGCGTCATTCGATGAATGAGTATCTACAATCCATACACCGAACATTCGATCACGTAAGTAGTCATTCAAGTACTAGAAAGCATTATCATTAACACGACCGAAGGGCAAATAATTTAGAAAATTTATCAAAAGATCTAGTGAGATGAAGTAAAATCAGGAAGACATTATTATTATTATTATTATTATTATTATTATTATTATTATTATTATTATTATTATTATTATTATTATTATTATTATTATTATTATTATTATTATTATTATTATTATTATTATTAATAATATGATCTAAGCTTCTACCACAGTTGACAAAGTAGGATCCTATAGTCCCAAGTACTCCAACAGGGAAAACATAGCCCCCAAAGGAAAGGAAAGAAGACCATAAATAAACTACAAGAAGAGTAGAGAAAAATTAAATTAAAATAATCTAAGAAAAGTAACATCATTAAATCAGATCTTTATTATGTAAGAAAGTTTATAGTTTATGTAAACAAAACAAGAGAAGATTGTTTGTAAGTCTTATGCAAATCGTTAACATGATATCTTCCATGAATATCATACTAGCAAAAATAATTGTGATTTATTATTAAAAAAGGGGAGAATGGTATGACTGACGTAAATCGTTAAGGAAAAAAAGAATAGATTAGCTAAGAGTATTGTACAAACGAAAATGATTGTAAAAAATATGTAAAAAGTAAACACTCTAATCTATAAAGAAAATAAATGCCATAAATAGACCAAACTCCATTGGTATCCACTGGCCTATTTTCTCTACGATCTCGACATAACTACCACGACCATGTAAACTAAGTGACTAGAGAGAGCGGCGATAAAATAGCCACAGTGCTCCTAAGGTCAGGACCAGCAGAGCCCTGCAAATGGGTACTTGAATAATACCAGCTTCTTGCCGCTCCTATCGGATCCCTTTTGACAGGCAGACATGAAAATTTGGTTAATCAGGCATAATTGGAAGGGAAAGAAGAAGAGAAATATGATAGAATATTGTGCTCGAGTGTACCCTCAAGTAAGAGACAGTGGAACACCAAGGTACGAGGCGATGGCATTACCAAAGTATGAGATCAATAGTTTGATTTTGGAGCGTCCTTCTTCAACAAGACCTTCTTATCATAGCTAAAGTCTCTTCTACCCTTACCAAGAAGAAAGTGGCCACTAAATAATTACAGCACAATAGTCATCCCTTTGAGAGAAAAAGAAGTGAAGTCAGGAGTATGTGGACAGAGGAATATGTGGAAAGAATAGGCCAGATTATTCAGCGTATGTATAGGCAATGACAAAATGCGCCGTAACGACACAGAGGGATCCAATGTAGCACTCTCTGGCCTGTTAAAAGTCTCAATAACTCTCTATCGGTATTATCTCAAATTGGTTGTTGCTGCCTTTGCTAACCCTCAATATTTCCAAAAGAAAGTGCGGTAGTTATCGAAAGAGTATAAAAGCCTACTTGCTTGTTGATTATCCTGTAAAGCTTAAAATCTTTACAATTTAGTAATTAGTTACTCGATAATTGCATATTATAGAATTTCTGATTAGATTAGAATATCCAATATGTATGGACAGGGATTATGAAAATCTAGATGGCCTTACATAATCATTTTAACTGAAGCCACTCTCTAACAATTTTGAAACTTACGCTCAATAGTAATAGCAAAAAAATCATGTAATGTCTGTCAGAACTTCTAATAAAGGTATTATCCTCCCAATTCAGATATATTGGTCTTTAATCAGTTGTTTTGTTAATCTTCTTCTGATTTTTAACAATGCTTATAACATCATCCTTTTATATATTTCATAGTATCGTTGTATTACATTCACAGATTTTTCAATGTAAGTGCAATTCGTATCACACACACACACACACACACACACACACACACATATATATATATATATATATATATATATATATATATATATATATATATATATATATATATATATACAAATAATTGTATTTATATATTATCATCATCATCATCATCATCATCATATCCTTCTATGACTATTCAGGAAAAGGGGTTCGTTTAGATTTCGCCAGTCGTCTCTATCTTGATCATATCCTACTTAACGCTTCATAGTCCTTAGCCATGTAGGCATGGGTCATCGAACTCTTTTAGTATCTGGTGAAGTCCAGTTACATATCTGTTGTACAAACCTCCCTTATGGATTACAAAGAACATGCCCAAACTGCCTCCAACTACATTTCACCATGGTCTCATACACATATGGCACTCGGGTAATCTTTCATATAGTTTTTATTTCTAATGCTGCCCTGCCATTTCCAATACCTCCCAATATTCATCTGAGGGCTGTGTTCTCCAATCTAAAAAATCTGTCGGATGATAATTCATGTTTATACCATGACTTATGGTTATACAGTAACACCGATCTCACTAAACTGATATATAGACTAAGTTTTATATGTAATTTCAAGCCATTTAATTTACAATTTTAATCATCCTAGCCATTGTCTGTGTTTACTTTTTATTTCAATCCTTATATGAACTCAAATTCCCAAGACCTTGCATAAGAGATCTTAATTCATAAATATTTAACGGATACTCTGTTTACTGTCAAACACATCTCCCTAGAGAGTTGCATAGAAACATGAAACAGATAACGGAAATACAACAAATGAAAAATTAAGTAATGGAATATAATTTGGATATTTTGGCCTTCAGTGAAACACGTTGTAAAGGGATCGGTAAAGAAATGTGTATATATATATATATATATATATATATATATATATATATATATATATATATATATATATATATATATGTATATATATACATATATATATATATATATATATATATATATATATATATATATATATATATATATATATATATACTGTATATATATATATATATATATATATATATATATATATATATATATATATATATATATATATATATATATATATATATATATATATATTATACTGTATATTTCTAATAAAGAATAACTGATAGAGTCGGGAGAGAAGTGTTTGTAATGATGAGGATAAAACGAGCAGAAAACGCAGTAACGAAATGGAGAGCTGTAAATAGTAGTTCGATAATTTTAAAATTTGAATCAATGCAGTGCAATAAGAGTGTCATGATTTGCAATGCACCAAGAAATGTTTCCCCAAAGAGAGGAATTCTATGAAGAATTTCAGTTTCATAGAGGAGATCCCAGATAGAAATTGGAAAATTGACATTGGTTACCACAATGTTCAAGTTAAAAAGTTACCAATATAAATGGAGATGTCTTTTCCACCACAAATATAACCATAAATATTCATGGACTTCCTAATGTGGTAAT
>NC_090736.1:111415221-111422721 GCF_036898095.1 Palaemon carinicauda
ATTATTATTTTATTGCTAAGCTACACCCCTAGTTGGAAAACCAGAATGCTATAAGCCCATGGGCTCCCACAGGGATATTAGCCTATTGAGGAAAGGAAAGAAGAAAAACTAAATTATTTCAGGAAGAGAAACAACGTCAAAATAGATATCTCATATATATACTATAAAAAAGTTTTAGTAATACAAGAGGAAGAAAAATAAGATAGAATAGTATGCCTGAGTGTACTCTCAAGCAAGAAAACTCTATTCCAAGACAGTGGTAGCCCTTGGTACTGATGCTATGGAACTACCCAAGACTAAAGTAAAAGGTTTGATTTTGGAATGTTCATCTCCTAGAAGAGCTGCTTACCATAGCTAAAGAATCTCTTCTACCTTTACCAAAACGAAAGTGGCCACTGAATAATTACAGTGTAGGAATCCCTTGGATGAAGAATGGTTTGGTAATTTTAGTGTGTCAGCTGTATGAGAACAGAGGAGAATAAGGAGTGTGTAAAGGGAAAGTGAACCGTAACTAGAGAGAAGGATCTAATGTAGTGCAGGCTGGCCAATCAAAAGACCCCATAACTTTCTAGGGATAGTATCTCAGCGGATAGTATACATTAGAAGCTACCCATTGATAAGCAGGTCCTTGTATTTAGTGTCTCCCTTTTGACAGTGGTGTCAAAAAGTGACCCTCTTTCTATAGGCCTCAGTAGGATATGATAGCAAGTGTCACTGGAAGAATTTTCATTTTGTTCCAGCTGATGTTTATTAGTCATGGGCTGTTGGAGGGATACCCAAATTATGAAGTTATTAGAGTTGAAAGGGAGGAAGCTGATATTCAAACTCGACCTTGTCTACAATGTTACTGGTGGAAAAATATAGGTATTAAAGCATGGGTAATTATCCAGTACATTGCAACAAGCAACGTGGTCTAAGGAGTTATTGGAACTGTTTCATAAAGTTGGACACCCAATCCTGTTTTACAGTTTGCTGCAACTAGACACTGATATGGCAGAGAGGACACTATGCGCCATATATCAAGAAACTGGTACTGTGACTCCATTTATCTTTGTGCATGGTAGATTCACCCATTTTACCAGTGACAATATTGACATAAATTATTCAACCTTGAATGGAGAAAGCACATTCCATGATACACAAGTGACAGGGTGGCCAAATGGTCAACAAGGAGATATGATAGTTAAAAAGATAAATTACCTTCTGAAGTGGAAAGCCTTGAGACCTCTAAAATGGAGCCATTCATACTAGCTAGAGTAGAAGTAAAGGCCTGTCCAAAATCAACAGAAAGTGCAATGGAACAGTGGTTAAGAAAATCAAACGTGAAAGGATCAGTCATAAAAGCCATAGTCAAAGACATGACATACCTTCTCAAGTGTCACATTGTGTGGTGCACTAAGGAAGGCTGGAATACCATCAACCAAAGTTAAAGTGAAATAATATTCGAGATGATAAGCATCAGCTAAATGCTCTTAATCCAAGAACTTGCTGATGACTTAGATAAATTAAATAAAGTCATGCGAAGAAGCAAAAATTGGCTAAATCACCAAGGCAGCATTATTTTATCATTTAGCGCTTGAGACACTGATTTTTGTGTTGATGGAGCTGAAGTGGGCAAAAAACAACTACATGGCTTACCTAATTGTAAGATTAGGTGGCCTTCATACTGTCATGAAAATCATGTCAGTCATAGGCCATTGGAAGCGTGGATAGAAGCCAATCTACTTGGTCTAAAAACTACTGAGGTAACTATGGGAGAAACAACCTACAACAAAGGAATCAGAATCCAGAAAATCTCACTGCACTCAATGTGGAGGGTGCATTTACCTCATCTGCTTAGTTTCTTAGAGGACAGGGATTCTGACATGAAACGACAATTGAATATGATTGAAGAAGAGCAAGTCATAAGATCTTGTTATACTACTAGAGAGTTATAAAATTTTGAAGCTGTCACAGGATTTTTTTTTGTTTTTTTTTTTTCAAAGGAACTACCTACCTGTACGAAATGCACCAACTACCAAAGCCTGTGAAGAATGAGCTTAAGACTCGGAACTGTATGGCCAAATGCTCTTCATATCCCTTCAAACAAATAGGCCTCCAATAAATCAATAGGGGTTAACTTGTATTCAGAGAAGGAATAAAAGCATCATAAAAATCACAAAAAACTCATTAACTCTCAGCAGGAGGCTTTGTCTTTCAATCTCCGCACTGAACTCGCCCATGATACCAAAGAGGCTTTTGGTCTATGTAAAGATGTGGATTACATCCACATGATATCATAAGAGGCAGGATGAATGGTGATTAAAAAAAACAGATATTCTATTCCCAAGGTCTTGCATTGATATGATCTGTTGTCAGAGAAACTGTCGAACATACTGCAAAATATTACAAAAAAGGTTTTAGCGACCAAGGATATCGAAGAAGACTATTTGAAAGCTCAGCAGAAAGCCTAAGATTTTCTGGTTGCTTTTGTCCTTTCATGGATTCACTGGAATGGAACAGGTATTTGATTTTTTTATTCCAAATAAGAAGTGCAACAATCAGATGCAGATGGTGGATGGACAGGAGCTGTAAATGCATATAAAAGCATCCTTCAGCAACTTATCACTGCATATTAAGCAGGACAACCTCAACAGTTTTATGAATCGTGAGCTCTCTTGTTACTCTATCTTTGACACAAATTGATGGACGGCTTCTTAAAGGCTCAATGACAATAATTTCCAAGATTTTTACCACTGGCATTCCAGGTTTTAATCACCCCTGAACCCTGTGAACTTCAGAATAAACCCATGCTGGGCATTGATTATCAATCTCTAGTTATTGAAATAGGAAATGAAAAGCTGATCAGACCATTGGAGACCTTGCAGAGGTGTTAGTTGAAAGCACTCATTGAGGTGGAGAACAGTTCTAAAGAAATGATGTACAGTTTGATGGTTGCAACAGCTAACTGAGAATTATGGTTGTATTTGTAGCATGTATACCGTCATTGTTTCTTTTTATATGATAGTGTTAAGTTAATGTGGGCTACTATTGTTTTGAGGTTCTACACTAAAAATCTCCCTTTAATTAATTTTTATGAGGATGGCCAGAAAAACCAAAAAAAAACATGTTTTTTTTTCAGTATCATGCCTCATCTTCCTAATTAGAGCATCTGATCTTCTGGAAGCCCGATTCACCCTCCATCCTAATTGCTTGGTTTGATAACAGATTATTGATGGTTTAAGTGGCCCATTGATTTCCTGCACTATTTACAGCTTTTATATTCTTATTAAGTACATTAAGTAAACTAATACCTCTTGAATTACAACACTTAGGGAGATGTGCATGAGTGTTGTAATTCAAGAGGTATTAGTTTGTTGAGTGTAGTTGGAAGAGTGTATGGTAGAGTATTGATTAATAGGATTAAGGATAAAACAGAGAATGCAATCTTGGAAGTACAGGGTGGTTTTAGAAGAGGTAGGGGTTGTATGAATCAGATTTTTACAGTTAGGCAGATATGCGAGAAATATTTAGCAAAAGGTAAGGAGGTGTATGTTGCGTTTATGGATCTGGAGAAAGCATATGATAGAGTTGATAGGGAAGCAATGTGGAATGTGATGAGGTTATATGGAGTTGGTGGAAGATTGTTGCAAGCAGTGAAAAGTTTATACAAAGGTAGTAAAGCATGTGTTAGAATAGGAAATGAAGTGAGTGATTGGTTTCCGGTGAGAGTGGGGCTGAGACAGGGATGTGTGATGTCGCCGTGGTTGTTTAACTTGTATGTTGATGGAGTGGTGAGAGAGGTGAATGCTCGAGTGCTTGGACGAGGATTAAAACTGGTAGGCGAGAATGACCATGAATGGGAGGTAAATCAGTTGTTGTTTGCGGATGATACTGTACTGGTAGCAGACAGAGAAGAGAAGCTTGACCGACTAGTGACAGAATTTGGAAGGGTGTGTGAGAGAAGGAAGTTGAGAGTTAATGTGGGTAAGAGTAAGGTTATGAGATGTACGAGAAGGGAAGGTGGTGCAAGGTTGAATGTCATGTTGAATGGAGAGTTACTTGAGGAGGTGGATCAGTTTAAGTGCTTGGGGTCTATTGTTGCAGCAAATGGTGGAGTGGAAGCAGATGTACGTCAGAGAGTGAATGAAGGTTGCAAAGTGTTGGGGGCAGTTAAGGGAGTAGTAAAAAATAGAGGGTTGGGCATGAATGTAAAGAGAGTTCTATATGAGAAAGTGATTGTACCAACTGTGATGTATGGATCGGAGTCGTGGGGAATGAAAGTGATGGAGAGACAGAAATTGAATGTGTTTGAGATGAAGTGTCTAAGGAGTATGGCTGGTGTATCTCGAGTAGATAGGGTTAGGAACGAAGTGGTGAGGGAGAGAACGGGTGTAAGAAATGAGTTGGCGGCTAGAGTGGATATGAATGTGTTGAGGTGGTTTGGCCATGTTGAGAGAATGGAAAATGGTTGTCTGCTAAAGAAGGTGATGAATGCAAGAGTTGATGGGAGAAGTACAAGAGGAAGGCCAAGGTTTGGGTGGATGGATGGTGTGAAGAAAGCTCTGGGTGATAGGAGGATAGATGTGAGAGAGGCAAGAGAGCGTGCTAGAAATAGGAATGAATGGCGAGCGATTCTGACGCAGTTCCAGTAGGGCCTGCTGCTTCCTCCGGTGCCTTAGATGACTGCGGAGGTAGCAGCAGTAGGGGAGTCAGCATTATGAAGCTTCATCTGTGGTGGAAATGTGGGAGGTTGGGCTGTGGCACCCTAGCAGTACCAGCTGAACTCGGTTGAGTCCCTGATTAGGCTGAAGGAACATAGAAAGTAGAGGTCCCCTTTTTGTTTTGTTTCATTGTTGGTGTCGGCTACTCCCCAAAATTGGGGGAAGTGCCTTGGTATATGTATGGATTAAGTAAATTTTAATGGGATGGCCAAGAAATTAATCAATCTTGTTGGTGGATATGGCTGAGGAGGATGAGCGTTTTTATTATTTTTTCGTTTATATTCAATTTCATTTTTAATTTGAGAATCTAGAGAAATTAAGCAGGGATAACTAGCCAAAGGACGAGGGTAACGCCAACTTTAACCAAATGAGATCTTTAATTTTTTTAAAGTCAGGAAAGGGGCCAGTAAGATTACTTTAGGCTTGAAAAACGTAGATTTTAAGGAAGAAGAATAAAAAGGAAGTAGGTCAGCATCCATGACATCTTACTTTTAACAACAGGTCATCTATCTTCGGCATAAGTTGATGGGTGGCTTTGTACAGGCTCAAAAGCAATAATTTATGAAATCTTTATAAATGACATTCCATGTCCTAATTACCATGAAAATAGGGACCTAAAGAAGGAATTAATGCTGATCATTGATGGCCAAGGTCTAGTAATTTCAATAGGAAGTCACTAGCATCACACACCTTTGAAGAACTATTTCAGAGAATGAGTGTACTGTTTGATTGTTACGACAGCCCTCACTTATATGTAGAACATGGAAACGACGTGGGTGAGGCTCAGTGGTAATTAGGAGATAAGTAATAAGCAAAGATGCGCCACTTTCTAAAAAAAAAAAAAACAAGAAAAAAATGGGAAAACTTCATTGCCCTTCAGATCAACACGGTGGATTTTTCATTCTCTATCTATCAACACTTGATCCGGAGTGCTAAGGTACTTAAAATTTTAAGCCTTGTTCACTTGTTGTCAACTACCGTCTTATATTGACTTTTAATTATTCACACTAAATTCCTTTTAGCTATACATTTGCAATTGGTTAATCGTTGAAAACATAAAAAAAAATCATTTTGTTTAAAATATATAACACACTTATTTCATACACAGTTGTATCCTCTATTACCTTTATGAAAATAGATTCTACCCTTTTACGCAAAATTCACAATTTATATATATAGCACATTCCGATTTAAGCGTATGATTTGATAAATAAAACACGTTAATGCCTGTATTGCCCTGATACCACTTTTATAATAATATCAAATGAAATCCCATGATTTTCGTAATCCCCTTTAATGCCCCCACTTTGAAACAGAATGGATTATACCTAAGCCTATTATGTGGAGATTTTTCTAAAAGTATACAGCTAATTTTCATTAGAAAATTATTAACAATTAATTCATGATATTAAATGAAATTTAGTGAAAGTCATATATTATTTTCATTACTACTAGCCAACCTACAGCATTGGATGGAAAGGTACAATGCTAAAAGCCTTAGGGCTTTAACATCGAAATAATATCAGTGAGGATAAAAAATAAGGGGCTGGCAGATAAACTATATATATATATATATATATATATATATATATATATATATATATATATATATATATATATATATATATAAATATATATATATATATATATATATATATATATATATATATACATATATATATATATATATATATATATATATATATATATATATATATATATATATATATATATATATATATATATATATATATATATATATATATATATATATATATATATATATATATATATATATATATATATATATATATATATATATATATATATATATATATATATATATATATATATATATATATATATATATATATATATATATATATATAGCTCTGTTGATGGACCTTGATGCTTATGGAGGTGTTGACCCAAATGGTATTTTTCCTTTGTTTTTTATAAAGACAGCCGATTTCTTAGCTCCAAAGTTATCTGTTATTTTGCGCAAGTTAGCAAGAAGAGGAGCTTTTAGCACTAGTTGGAGAATTGGAAATGTTACTCCTCTATGTAAATGTGTTTGTGGTAGCTCAAGTCCCAGTGATTACCGCCCAATTTCCATAACTCCCATATTATCTAAAGTTTTTGAACGTCCTCTGGCAAAACGTCTTAATAGGTTTGCTGAAGGTAATCATCTTCTCCCTAGTTTGCAATTTGGTTTTTGTAAAGGCCTTGGAGCATGTGATGCCCTTCTTACAATCTCCAATGCTGTACAGAAATCCCTTGATTGTGGTCGGGAAGTTCGGATGATTGGCCTTGATTTTAGTGCTGCCTTTGACCGTGTTAATCATGAGGCCCTTGTTTTCAAACTGAAACAGTTGGGAGTGGGTGGGTCGTTTCTTAGCATTATTATTGATTTTTTAAGTAATAGATCTCAAAGAGTTGTTGTTGATGGGCACCATAGTGATTATAGGAATGTGATATCCGGTGTTCCACAGGGTAGTGTTCTTGGCCCATTACGTTTCATACTATATACACATGACATGTGGTTTGGCCTAGAAAACAAGCTTGTTGCATATGCAGATGATGCTACTCTCTTTGCATCAATTCCATCCCCTGAATGTAGATCTAGGGTTGGTGAATCTCTTAATAGAGATTTAGCTAAAATTAGTGCATGGTGCAAATTATGGGGTATGAAGTTGAATCCTAACAAAACTCAAAGTATGATTGTAAGTAGGTCAAGGACAGTGGTTCCTCAACATCCGGATCTCAGTATTGATAATGTTTCTTTAAATATGTATGA
>NC_090736.1:111431069-111433569 GCF_036898095.1 Palaemon carinicauda
GGGGAAAGTGGTACCATTGTAGGAATTAATATTCTCAGTGATGAGTAATCTTGCTATCCATCCTGAGAATGAGGAAAATATTCAGGAGGTGGATATTGCAGTTTCCACTGGGAATGCCTTGAGGCCAACAAGTCAGCAGTGAATAACAGCAAACAAGTAATTATATCCTTTTGATGTGGGTACGAGACCTACAACATCATGAATGTGGGCTAATCTTTGCTAAGGTTTAGGAAAGGTGTCCACTCCTGAATCCATGTTGATGTACTTTTGAAGTTTTGTATAAAGGACAGGTGTGGACACAATAATTAACATTCTTAGTAATGCCATGCCGAAGGAGCTTTGTCTTTAGCATCTTTGCAGTGAAATGGTGAGATGGATTTGAGAGGAATTGAATGAACTCAAACACCATTAAACATATTAGAGAAGGTATCCAGGGTCTAAGTCTACCAATATTGACGCCACAGAGGAGGGATAATTTTACAAATTTAGATGTCTTTATCATATATAGTCATATAAGACATATATTGTACACCTCAAAATATCAGGCAACAAGGTGATGGATTGGTGTGAATGTGATAGGGAAGATTGCTTTTGGCGTCAACTCCTGACGCCTGTGGGAGGATCATACTAGAATTAGTAAGGACCAGCAGGAGTCACTGGCCTAGGTCAGGAAGGTACTGCCAATCAGAAGGAACTGGCTATCCTTTGAGGAATTTAGCCAAAGAATCCTCTATGGATTTAGTCAGTCAATGGGAAGTGAAGATGACAGAGTGGCGCCAAGTCCCAGGCGTAGCTAGGTACTAAGAATCTTCGTATCTATAAATACTAAAGAAAAATTTAAAATTGGTAATTGATATATTGGAACCATGAATTCGATTAGGAAGTTACAACAAGTGGAGATTAAATTTATGAAATATAGTCTTGCTATTTTACCCGTAAGTGAAACACTTTGTAATGGGACTGGTAAGGAAAACTTAGAACAAGTCCAGATGGCATTAGAAGAAAAGGTGTAGAGTGATGATACCACAAAAAGGAAAGGCAATATCTGAGTGGAAATGTGTAAATAGTAGATTGTTACTTGGAATGTTTAAATTAAAACAGTACGATAAGAGTATCATAGTTTGTTGTGCACCAAGAAATTATTCTCCTGAAGAATGAAAAGATGAATACTATGAAGAACTGTGGGGTATAATAGATGGGATCCCAGAGAGAGATATCAACTTTGTAATGGGTGACTTAAATGCCAAGGTTGGGAGGAAAAATCAAAGTATAGAGAATATGATGGATGTTGAGTGTCTTTGTGAAGTTTCAAATGGAAATGTATCAAATTTCTTGAGTGTCTGTTCAACAAACAATATCGTCATTGGAGGTTCTCATTTCCAGCACACTGGTATCCACAAATATACATGGACTTCACTAGGTGTCAATTACCAGAATCAACCAGATCACAGAGCCCTTATAAAGAGGTGCAGATATAGGTGGTGATCACCAGCTCCTCATTGAGATTAAAACTGAGAGCACCCAACAGATATGTATATAGAATACCTAGGTTTGATGCAGCCCAGCTTCTGGAAAATAAACACAGGGAAAAAAAAGGAAATTGAATATAGGAATCGATTTGCGGTCTTAAAGTCTTTCAGAGACAAAGAATGGGCAATTAATGAACAATGGTGTGATACCAAGAACATATATCATTTAGTTGGTAGATAAGTTTTTGGGACATGAAGTTACAAGGAGAAAGCCATTTATATTAAATAATACTTGGAATATTATAAAAAGATGACAAAGACAGAAATAAGTTGTTGAGTGTTTTCGATGAAGTAAAGGAAACTACAAGGTAGGGCATGGTAAGTACTCTACTATCAAAAATGATAAAAAGAAAAGCCAGGAATGACTAGAGAGAATATTTAGACAGGAAAGCATTTGAGGCTGACAAAGCTATGAGTTCAGAGAGTGGCTATGATGTAAGAATCACTCATAGTATTATTGAAATATCTATGGGAATGAATAAGAAGTGGCACATAGCAATAAAAAAGGGAGATGGATCACTATAACAACAGAGGATAAAGAAAGGCAACTTCGGCTGAAATACTATAATTAGGTCACGAATCCATCTAAAACGGGAATAATTTGGTTAATATGAGTCCAGAGTTTGATGATGATCCCCATGACACTTATTAGATATTTATGGTTGCTTCTGTATGGGGTACTGTTTAAAAAGAATATATATATATATATATATATATATATATATATGTATATATATACATATATATATACCTTGAATAGCGATGATTTGGTATGAATACACCCATTCGGTTATCAATAAAGAGAAATTTCAGAGAATTACCACTTGAAGAACTTAGGAGTTTGCACTATAGTAGAAAGAGTAATAAAATATAGAAGATTAAAGGTACTATTGTATATTATCAGAAAAAAAATGTAGGAATCAATATTAATTCAATTATGCGAACCTTAGTGCATTGCAGCTGTCAAGATT
>NC_090736.1:111436069-111456069 GCF_036898095.1 Palaemon carinicauda
TATTCTTAACTCGTAATAATCTAGTATTACAATAAAGTTCACCGATGGAATGAGGAATGTAAAAAAAAAAAAGCTTCTGTATCATAAAAAATTCTAATTTATGGGTACCTGTCTAGGATAGATGGAATAATATGTAAGGAATTAATATGAATATGAAATGCGAACCTTTTTATCAAGAGAAGATACCAAGTAGCTTTTAATCAAAAATCGCATCAGCAAACACTCTTTCCCTTTGTGTCCCCCACAAAGAAAGATGCCTCGTCGCTCCACAAGACTTTCCTCCACCTTTCGAGGTCCCAATCTTTTATGGGATTTAGCAAAAGCAAGCCGATCCCTCTTTTGTTTGGCGGTTATAAGTGGCTTCCTTCGCGCCTTAACTTTTGAGTAATTGAGGTCTTTTTGTAAGCGCCGTTGAACAGTTCTCACAGACGCACCAGCAACAGCGTTTGGATTTTCAGCCTTAAGCTGACGGGCTGTAAGGGTGGGATTGGTTTCGATATCCCTAGCAAGGACCCTTAAACCCCCCGGGCTAATAATCTTAAGCCTACCAGGACTCGTGTCTGCCTTCGGTACCTCCTTGCTTCCAAGCTCGCGGTACTTTTTCAGAATGTTCCGGATCGTTCGAGGCTTTACACCGGTTTTCGCACTAATCACACCTGTTTTTAATCCTTCCTCGTGAAGCTGTATCACTCGAGCACGATTTTCAATAGAGGTATACCCTGTAGACATACTACAAACACGAACAGAAACACTGAACACAGAAAAATGCGACGGCACAGGGGGACCTGTTGTGACAGGCAAGAACACACAACCGCACCTGGCAAGACCACAGAGACCACTGCCTGAAGTCTGGTAGCAAGCACTTAGCGACGGAAGCTCTACTTGAGTAGCCAATTAGTCAATCTGTCCCAGGCGATTTTTTACCCGTAATTACAGGGTCGACCGATTTGAGTCAAAATGATTTGCCCATTTTAAAATCGGCAATTCTTTATGACGGGTATATATATATATATTTATAATTTCATATCTGTGACAAAATGATGAAGTTAGAACTTCGGCTAAAGTAACGTGTCAGTTACAAAGATAGCCCAACAAATTACCACTGAGTTACTTTATTGATCGGTTTTCTAGATAAATTTCCTCATCTTCAATATCAAGAATTACTCCAAGCCATATGAAGGTAATTGGAAAGTACAAATCCTTTTCTCTGTGCATAAGTTTGAAGATAACTGTGTGGTTTTTTGTATTTGTTTCTTTTAATAAACATTACCTATTTTTGAATTGCAGTTGTATAACTATTTCTGTTTAGAGGTTAAAAGAACCTGTAACAATTATGATAGTGTAACAATGCTAATGTAATATTCATGTGATCTGGCCTAGATTTGTCAGTGGTATCATTATTGATGTATTGATGTAATTAATATATTTTATCAAATTACTCTGTATTTGACATTGATACCAAAAGATGACCGTCGATGCAATGAATATATTTTATCAAATTACTCAGTATTTGACATTGATACCAAAAGATGACCGTCGATGCAATCTAGAACACAAACACATACCTAATCATATAATGTCCTTTCATTCGAGTTAGTTTATGGTCTTTCTATGCCTGTCTATAACACCAAGTTTTCTTAATTCGCCAATCGTCTTTCTTCCTCTGCTTCTTCCGCATTATCTAGGACCCATTTTGTTAATCTGAAAGCTCATCTATTATCTGTTATTACCAATATATATCCTGCCCATGTTCAATCCTTTATTTTTTAAATTGGTAAACAATCTCCTACTTTAGGTTTTTCTTGTATCCACGTCGCTAACTGTCTCTCTCTTAGTGTTAATTCCCTCCGTCCATAGATCTTTGAGTTGTAACTATAGTTAATCCATTCTGTGGTGACTGCTGAGAAGAGGTCTTTTCCAGAACTTATCGTGTCTGAGCGTAAAAACATTATTATTTTTTCTGGAAGGAATCACTCTTTAGAGACAAGTCGAAACCCTTTAAATGCAACAATAAAGTCAGATTAAGAGATTAACAGTAATACGCAGTAATACATGGAGGTGTATCCTATTTTCCCTCACCCTTTCTTTACAACTGTACTTGCATACACAAGATCACTTAAAATAACATCAACAACTTTACAATAAAAACTTGTCTATTGTAACACACATACACTATATATATATATATATATATATGTATATATATATATATATATATATGTATATATATATATATATATATATACGGTATATATATATATATATATATAGGCTGGCCAGGGCACCAGCAACTCGTTGAGATACTACCACTAGAGAGGTATTGGATCCTTTGACTGGTCAGAGAGTAATGCATTCGATCCTTCTCTCTGGTCACGGGTTATATTTTCTTTGCCTAAACTTACACAGAATAGTCTGGCCTATTCTTTACATATTCTTGTTTTCCTCATACGCCTGACAACAATGAAATACTAAACACTTCTTCAACCTAGGGGTTAATTACTGTACTGCAATTTGTTCATTGTACTTACCTCTTGGTAAGGGTAGGAGAGACTCTTTAGCAATAGTAAGCAGCTCTTCTAGGAAAAGGACACTCCAAAATTAAACCATTGTTCTCTAGTCTCGTTTAGTGCCATAGCCTCTGTACCATGGTCTTCCACTGTCTTGAGTTAGAGTTCACTTGCTTGAGGGTACACTCGAGCGTACTATTCTATCTTATTATTTTTTTCCTTCCTCTTGTTTTTTTTTTTTTGAAATGGTGTGTTGGGCAGGCTTAACAGAAGGGCCATGGATGCCTGTTGGTTTATCAGGAGGTTGTCTTTTCCTATTTCCGATTCTTTTTCTTCTCAAAACCAGCCTTACTGTCTTCCCCTCGGTTGAAGTGGCTATCCTGGAGGGTATTTAGCATTACATGGTGTATCGGCTCCTCCATGATGACCAGTTTTTCCGACTTTTTACTATAGTCTATGGGTATCTTCAATTCACTTTATTTATAATTCTATACATATTGTTTTTGTTATGATTCTTGTTAATCTAGTTTTCAAGTGTGGTATCTCTTTATTATTTCTATTTATTCTTATGCTGTCTGGAGACATTGAGCAAAATCCAGGACCAGTACGTCCTAGATTTCGTCAATGCCGTCTTCTGTATTGCAATATTCGTGGTATTCATGCAAATATTCAAGACCTTACAGTTGCGTCCAGACAGTATGATATTCTTTTGTGCTCAGAAACTTTGGTTTCTAATATGAGGCACTCATCTGAGCTCCTTATAACTGGTTTTAAGAAGCCCATAATGTTGAAACGTGATGCCATCCTAAGGGCCAGGGGAATGGCGGTGCATATTAGGACCGAGTACCCTGCTTCTCATAAGTCCTGCTATCAATGTAGATGTCATGAGATTCAGGTAATAAAAGTTTGTGGCAGGCATAACAACTTTTATTTGTGTTCGATCTACCGGAATCCAGACATGGATGATTCTATCTTCGATTGTCTTCTTACCATTATGGCTAAGATATAAGAAGATGATAGAAAGGCTTCTTTTGTCTTTCTTTGTGATTTTAAGGCTCACCATAGGGAGTGGTTAAGTTCTATCTCTCTTACCGATCGCCACGGATTAAGAGCTTTAGACTTTGCCTCTGAATCAGGCTGTGAGCAAATCATAAATGAAGCTACTCACAGGACTAGTAATTGCTTGAACCTCGTATACACTGACTCCCTTGGCGTTATAACTAATAAAGTGGGTTCTCCAGTCGGGACATCTGATCATGCCTTGCTTTCATTATTAGTGAAGGCTGAGAAGGCTGTCCCTGATATATCATATTCTTATAAAATTTATATGAAATCCCAAGCATACTGGAATGGGATTTTGCATGATCTTCTATGCTTGAATTGGTCACAATTATATAGTAGTGTAGATCCTGTTGTCCCTTTGAATGCGAATATAGTCAACATAATTGATAGGCGTATCCCTTCTTGTGTGTTAAGGTACCGAGTGAAGGATAAACTGTGGTTCAATGATGATTGTAGACGTGCTTATTTGGAGAAGCAGGAGGCCTATCATCTTTGGAAGGGTAACAGATCAGATTTGACCTGGAACAAATATACTCAGCTTCGAGCTTTTGCTCAGAGAGTTTATGCCTCAAATGAAAAGGAGTAAAATTTAACCATAAAAGAAACCCATTCTGGTACAACTCAGGAACATAAATGGTGGTCTACCCTTAAATCTGCACTCTTTGATGTTGATGCAACAGTTCCTCCTTTACTTAAACCAGATGGCTCAGTCACTCACTGTCCAAAGGAAAAGGCAACCCTTTTGGCTGATGTTTTTTGACAGTAAACAGAGTAATGAAAAACTTGAACTTCTTCATTCATGTTTTCCTGAGGCAAAACTAACTAGTTTTGCTTTTCTATCTCGTGAGATTCAAGTTCTGTTGATGGACCTTGGTGCTTATGGAGGTGTAGAAGCAAATGATATTTTTCCTTTGTTTTTTTATAAAGACATCAGATTTCTTAGCTCCAAAGTTATCTTTTATTTTGAGCAAGTTAGCAAGAAGAGGAGATTTTAGCAGTTGTTGGAGAATTGGTAATAGTACTCCCCTATGTAAATATGTTTGTGGTAACTCCAGTTCCACTGATTACTGCCCAATTTCCATAGCTCCCATATTATCTAAAGTTTCTGAACGTCTTCTGGTAAAACGTCTTAGTAGGTTTGCTGAAGGTAATCATCTACTCCCTAATTTGCAATTTGGTTTGCGTAAAGGCCTTGGAGCGTGTGAAGCCCTTCTTACAATCTCCAATGCTGTACAGAAATCCCTTGATTGTGGTGAAGAAGTTCGTATGATTGGCCTTGATTTTAGTTCTGCCTTTGACCGTGTTAATCACGAGGCCCTTGTTTTCAAAGTCAAATAGTTCGGAGTGGGTGGGTCGCTCCTTAGCATTATTATTGATTTTCTAAGTAATAGATCTCAAAGAGTTGTTGTTTATGGGCACTATAGTGAGTATAGGAATGTGATATCCGGTGTTCTACAGTGTAGTGTTCTTGGCCCATTACTTTTCATACTATATACACATGACATGTGGTTTGCATATCTGGGGTTGGTGAATCCCTTAATAGAGATTTAGCTAAAATTAGTGCATGGTGCAAATTATTGGATATGAAGTTGAATCCCAACAAAACTCAAAGTATGATTGTAAGTAGGTCAAGGACGGTGGCTCCTCAACATCCAGATCACAGAATTGATAATGTTTCTTTAAATTTTTATGAATCTTTTAAAATTTTAGGTGTGATTCTCGACAGCAAATTTACTTTTGAGAAACACATTAGGTCTTTGTCTTCTTCAATTGCACAGAAAATTGGCTTACTGAGAAAGTGTTACAAGATTTTCGGTGATCAATCTATTCTGAAGAAGTGCATTAATTCTTTCATTCTATATTGTTTTGAGTATTGTTTTCCTGTCTGGTGTTCAGCTGCTGATTCTCATCTGAATTTGTTTTGACAGAAACTTACTGTCTATTAAATTTCTTATTCCTTATCAAGATATTAATCTTTGGCACCGTCGTTCAATTAGTTCATTATGCATGTTGCATAAGATTTTTCATAACTCTGATCATCCTTTACATTTAGATCTCCCTGGACAATTTTACCCTGTTCGTAATACTAGGCAGGCAGTTAATTCTAATAGCCACGCCTTCTCCATCATGAGGCTCCATACTACACAGTATTCTAGAAGCTTTATTCCACTTGTGACCAAGTTGTGGAATGATCTCCCTAATCGGGTAGTTGAATCAGTAGAACTTCAAAAGTTCAAAGTTGGAGCAAATGTATTTATGTTGACTAGGCTGACATGAGTCTTTTTATAGTTTATATACGACATATCTGTTTTTGCCGGTGTTAATAGTTTATATAAGACATATCTGTTTTGACAATGTTACTGTTTTTAGAATTATATATTGTTAATTTATTCTCATAATTTTTTTTATTTCCTTATTACCTCTCCTCACTGGGCTATTTTTCCCTGTTGGAGCCGTTGGGCTTATAGCATCTTGCTTTTCTTACTAGGGTTGTAGTTTGGCTAGTAATAATAATAATGATAATATATATATATATATATATATATAGATGTTCACATACATACGTATATATATATATATATATATATGTATATATATATATATATATATATATTTATATATATATATATATATATATATATCGAGAGCTGACAACTAAGCATAAACAATGAATATAATAAACTAGAAAGAGTTATTTAAAGAAAAGACTTTTTAAATCTTTTTTATTTTCACTACCGATATTTCCATGCTTGTGGTCACATCCGTCAATCAAAGGTCTTTCAGCTTATAAGATTATGATTTCTTAAAGAAAATCAATGTAATCTTCGAATGTGTGTGTGTTTGTGTATGTCTCTCTCTCTCTCTCTCTCTCTTTCTCTCTCTGTATATATATATATATATATATATATATCATGTAGACTCTTCTTTGCATCCATTGAATGCAATGTTTTCTCCACCTTCCACCAGTATTTTTTTTTTTAAAAGTTGGGACTACCTTTCGTGCATAAAAGTTTAACACTGTTCTTCTGAAAACATATTTGTTGAAGTAGTCTAGAGTAGTCAGATACTAAGAAGATGCTTTGTTTGTTATTGGAAATTAGATTTTCTACATTCTTCTTGCATGGTTATTCGACGAACTGTTATTCAGTAACCTTCTTGGCTTTAGACGTGCGAATATATGTTTTGGTTACATAAGTGAAATGGCCCCTATTTATCTTCATTGTGAAATACTTGTAAACACTGTGTACTGTTCCCTCGAGTTGTTTAATTTCCCAATCGTTTAAGTTGGATAGCTTATGCAGTTTCAAACACTTGCATCTTATACTATACGATCAACCATTTTGGAGATTATATATGGATCACTGATCTTTGCCTGATAAATTTACCCTTGTGACCTCCAATATGTACTGGTTAATCAGATTTAAAACTCACCAACTACCACAGTTTTATCACGACAATAGTATAAAACTGGCAAATAAACTGGGATTATAATTTCGAAAAGAAAAAGGTTGGTTTCAATTATCATTTTAAAAATAGAAACCTTACCTTATGAAATAAAGATGCTCGGCAAGACTAACAGGAGAGAGAGAGAGAGAGAGAGAGAGAGAGAGAGAGAGAGAGAGAGACTGAATTTATCTTCTGGTTAATCGTAGCTACCTCTTATTAAACCTGTGCGATTAGTCAAAAAAGGAATATCTGTCTTAAAGGAATTACGGTTTATCAGGTTGAATCAGTTTAATTGGATCGTGTCTAAGTACTGTGTTCATTTTTCTATAAGATGGTTAAATCATTATGACACAAGTACGCTATACAGTGGGTCATATATCGTCTCAGCGGCCACGACAGATTGGTTTTACTATAGCTTATGTCTTGCGGCTTTAACTTTGCTCCAAGTTTATGATGCATAATTTAAACTTTGTTGGACCATCTGATGGATTTTTTTTCTTTAAATGACCTTTTACTTTTCATAATCTCATTTTGTTTACCAAAAGCGAGCCACCCCAGGATGATCCTCCTTCTAATATCGTTCCAATGTCCTGGGAAAACATTTACTTTCTGCTCTACTTATGAATGTGTGTGAATATATATATATATATATATATATATATATATACAGTCTTAAAAGGTTCATCCATAACTGTTATTGGTTGCCTCTCTGCATTTTTTTTTAACTTTTATCTTAGTTTCAGTGTTATTCTTCTATTTTTACAATCATACATTTCTGCTTTCTTTATTCAAATCTTCTATCATCCTATACAATTCCTCATATGATTCACTAAACCCACAATTATGTCATCTTCAAATCTTACTTTGTTAAGGTATTCCTCCATGAATGTCTATTCCTGAATTTTCTAAGTAAAATTCTTGAAAACTTTTTGTTTGCACAACTTGTATAGTTCAGGCGAGATAAGGTTTATATGTTTAACTTCTTACTCTGTCTGAATTTTCTAACTCTAATTATGTAGATTTAGGATTGTGGTGCCTGCATTATCAATATTCTTAAGTGTTGTATCATATGATTCAAATATTTGTTGGCATTGAAGTGATTTAATTGATTCTGTGTTTTTTTTTTCTTTTTTTATTTTAAATGCTATGCTTTATAAAAGCCTATAAAAGCTATACATAGTAGTTGGTCATGTTAATTCTCTTAATTATCTGGCTACTTAAATGGATATGGTAATTAGTTGAATACTGATTCTGAAGCCCGCCCGTACATTTGAAGTATAATCTCCTTTGTATTCAGCCTAATATCTTCTAAGCAAATATATTATAATGTATATTATTCAGAGTAAAGTAATCAGGATGAAGTAAATCAGGAGTTTTGTGTCTCCTTTTTTTGTAAATTTGTACAATGATAGTTTTCCCTAGTGGTGGGTATAAAACACTATTGCAAACGGTTTGTGTAAAGTTAAGCGAGTATTTCTTATAACAAATATTCTTTTTTTTTTTTTTTTTATCAAATGAACTTTCAGGCTTTCTTCTCATGCTGATTTCCCTATTTTCATGCCTTTTAATGGTTGTTTACTTCTCCTAATACTTTTGGTAACAGCTTTTGTATCTTTTTTATTTTTTATTTTTTTGAGAATTTATCTATATATCATTATTGTAAAGCATTGTATGGAAATCATCTGTATTTTATATCACCTTTTGTGGATAATATTTTTAATTTCAGCTTTTTAAAGAAAATATGTCTTAGTTACCTGTTCCATGTCTTATCTCCATTACTTGATACTTCTTTAATTTTCTGTTTTCTCAATTTTCTCCGATTATGGTTGCAAATGTCTTAGGATTTTAGTCTGTTAATTGTTTTGGATAGTTCACCCAGTTCTGATCCACCTCTCTCAGATTTTACATTCATTTCTCATCTTTTCATTATTAGCTTATTACCTATAGTTTTCATTTATTTCATTTAGAGACTTCTCCACTTATCTCCTGGACTGATTCTATTAGGATATTATTACGTTACTATGTATCTCTACTTTTTTCCACTTTCTCATATAGCTGGGAGTTCTTATTTGGTACTGTTAAACTTACAAACAATTTCTTCGCATATTAGAGGATTGTTCATTTACTTTTGAAATATTATTTTTTGTCTTTCTTAGACCTAGACATATATATATATATATATATATATATGTGTGTGTGTGTGTGTAAAAGGTAAGGAGGTGTATGTTGCGTTTATGGATCTGGAGAAAGCATATGATAGAGTTGATAGGGAAGCAATGTGGAATGTGATGAGGTTATATGGAGTTGGTGGAAGGTTGTTGCAAGCAGTGAAAAGTTTCTACAAAGGTAGTAAAGCATGTGTTAGAATAGGAAATGAAGTGAGCGATTGGTTTCCGGTGAGAGTGGGGCTGAGACAGGGATGTGTGATGTCGCCGTGGTTGTTTAACTTGTATGTTGATGGAGTGGTGAGAGAGGTGAATGCTCGAGTGCTTGGACGAGGATTAAAACTGGTAGACGAGAATGATCAGGAATGGGAGGTAAATCAGATGTTGTTTGCGGATGATACTGTACTGGTAGCAGACACAGAAGAGAAGCTTGACCGACTAGTGACAGAATTTGGAAGGGTGTGTGAGAGAAGGAAGTTGAGAGTTAATGTGGGTAAGAGTAAGGTTATGAGATGTACGAGAAGGGGAGGTGGTGCAAGGTTGAATGTCATGTTGAATGGAGAGTTACTGGAGGAGGTGGATCAGTTTAAGTACTTGGGGTCTGTTGTTGCAGCAAATGGTGGAGTGGAAGCAGATGTACGTCAGAGAGTGAATGAAGGTTGCAAAGTGTTGGGGACAGATAAGGGAGTAGAAAAAAAATAGAGGGTTGGGCATGAATGTAAAGTGAGTTCTATATGAGAAAGTGATTGTACCAACTGTGATGTATGGATCGGAGTTGTGGGGAATGAAAGTGATGGAGAGACAGAAATTGAATGTGTTTGAGATGAAGTGTCTGAGGAGTATGGCTGGTGTATCTCGAGTAGATAGGGTCAGGAACGAGGTGGTGAGGGTGAGAACGGGTGTGAGAAATGAGTTAGCGGCTAGAGTGGATATGAATGTGTTGAGGTGGTTTGGCCATGTTGAGAGAATGGAGAATGGCTGTCTGCTAAAGAAGGTGATGAATGCAAGAGTTGATGGGAGAAGAACAAGAGGAAGGCCAAGGTTTGGGTGGATGGATGGTGTGAAGAAAGCTCTGGGTGATAGGAGGATAGATGTGAGAGAGGCAAGAGAGCGTGCTAGAAATAGGAATGAATGGCGAGCGATTGTGACGCAGTTCCGGTAGGCCCTGCTGCTTCCTCCGGTGCCTTAGATGACCGCGGAGGTAGCAGCAGTAGGGGACGCAGCAGTATGAAGCTTCATCTGTGGTGGAAATGTGGGAGGTTGGGCTGTGGCACCCTAGCAGTACCAGCTGAACTCGGCTGAGTCCCTGGTTAGGCTGGAGGAACATAGAGAGTAGAGGTCCCCTTTTTTGTTTTGTTCTTGTTGATGTCGGCTACCCCCCAAAATTGGGGGAAGTGCCTTTGGTATATGAATAGTTGGTATATGGGGTAAATATATATATATATATATATATATATATGTATATATATATATATATATATATATATATATACATATATATATGAAAGGTTTCTGATGACAATATTTATTTACAGAATCATAGGAGGGATTTAAATAATTATATAAGATTTGAATAGAAAATAAAAAGAAATGTACTGCTAAAAATTAATGAGTAAATCTAAAACAACAGTCCATGAAAATGCAGACACATCTGATACTGATATTGGCCGAGCCTCTGGATGCCGGAAATAACTATACGTAGGCTACTCTGTGCAAGCTGTAAGTTTTTACCCAGAACATGACACTGAAATTAAAAAAAGGATGAGCAAGAAAGGGAGAGCTTCTGATTCACTAAATTATATAATGTTAATAGAAATGCAACTTTTTTTAATCAAGAAAAAGTATTTAATCAGATAGTTTTCCCATCATAACTTATACAACATATACCTAGACTAGTAAAACTTAAAGAGGTTTGGACAGAAAAATAACCGGATTAATACTAAGAAAGAAAAAACAAATAACAACGTGGACGCAAGAGCAAGCAAAAGTATACGATATTCGAACAACGTATACGAAAGCAAAATGGTCATGGGCTGGGCATATAATAAAACAGGCTGAGAATAGATGGACAAAAAGAATAACACCTTTGGATACTAGATATTGCAAATGAAGCAGGGAAACATAGAAAAGACAATGGATATAAGAGATAAGAAAATTCTCCTGTACAGATTGACAAAGATAAACCGTAAACAGATGACAGTGGAAAGACATATATATATATATATATATATATGTATATATATATATATATATATATATATATACATATATATATATATATATATATATATATATATATATATATATATATGTGTGTGTGTGTGTGTGTGTCTGTGTGTCTGTGTGTGTGTGTGTAAAAGCACAAGGGAAATGTGAATATTACAAAAATCCTAGAAAGTATTGCTTATAGGGCGTACACATTTATGGTCAGTTTACAATATTAAATATATAACTAGGTCTAGTTACTCTTTGGTGTCAATGTGAATGTGGGCGAAATGACGCTAAGTGTAAGGAAAGGTTCCGAATCCGGAATCTGTGTGTTGATGTACTTTGGAAGTATGGCAAGAAGTACAGGCATTGACCCAATCCTTAGCATCCTTAGAAATGCCGGGCCAAATAAACTTCATATTTATAGCTGTGCAGTAAAACAGCGCGAGGGATGTGATAGGCCGTGAGTTAAATCAAATACCTGTGTACCATTACTGACTTCACAGAGGAGGGTGGTGATAGAGTCGTCGAAGAGGACGTCTTCCTAACAGAGGGATGTGCAGGATATACTACATGCTTGATACTCTGGATCCTGACATTGGGCTTCAACCATGGCGTAATCCAATACCAGTTGAACGGCAGCCACCGTGTTTCCTGACAGGGCATTGACAACAGGATTCATTATCCCTGGGATGTGTTGAGAGGTGCAATTGTATTCAGCAACGGCAGAGAGATGTCGGGGTTGACGGGCGGACCAGGCATCAGACTGTTGAGAGAAGGCGTACACCAGAGGCATGTGGTCTGTGCGAATGACGAAGGGCGTACCTTCTAAGAAGTGGCAAAAGTGACAGACGGGCAAGTGCACTGCCAGCAGTTCGCAATCCAAGGTAAAATAACCCAATTCTGTCTTAGAAAGATTTCTGCAGAAGAAGGCCAATGGGCGAGGCAAGACGTTGACCACCTGTTCAAGTAATGCACCAATAGAGAGGTCGACGACATCGGTGGAGAGAAGGAGAGGGGCACGTGGGACGGGAAATGTGAGAGCAGCAGCGGTTTGTCCATAAGGAAGGTGTAGATGGGAGCAAGAGTGGCGGCAATGGTTGGCAAAACACGGTGATAATAGTTGATCATACCCAAGAATTCCTGCAGTGCATTGATGGTCGAGGGCGTGAGGAAGCTCTGAATGGCTGCTACCTTCTCAGGGAGGGGATGGACTCCTTCAGGAGTGATGCGGTGCCCTAAGAATGACACTACGTTGGCGCCAAAGTACACTTGTCGTACCGTATTACAAGTCCGTTTTTTTGTAGGCGGTCAAGCACGATAAACGGGTGACAGAGGTGTTCCTCTTTGGAGGAAGAGAACAAGTATCTCGTCCACATAAATACCACTGAAGGGGAGGTCCCCTAAGATTCCATCCTTGATACGTTGAAAAGTAGCCCTAGCATTACGAAGGCCAAAATAGGAATAATTGAAGGTGTATGTACCCAAGTGAGTGGTGATGTTGGTATAGGGGATGACTTCTTGGTTCATAGGTACCTGATAATACCTCTTTAGGAAGTCGAGGGTGGAAAAAACATTCGCTTTGTTCAGGTAGGAGGTCACATCAGTGTTTTTTGGGAAGGGGTAGTGATCCAGTTCTGTTTGCATGCTCAGGTGCCTGTAATTTCCCATCGGACTGAGGGAGCATGTTTTGTTCAGGATAATGTGTAAGGGTGACAACCATGGACTGGAGGCATTTTGTCAAAGGTCCATCTCCTCCATTTCAGCAAACGTCTGTTTGGCAGCTGCCAATCGATCTGCTGCCAAACGTCGGAATTTGGCGAAGACTGGGGGTCCCATCGTATTGATATGGTAATAAATACCGTGTTTGGTAGGAACTGTGGCGAAGTTCCGGACATAAAACTTCAGGGTAGGATCTGAGGAGGTGGGTGTAAGCATCCGTGGGTGCAATGATGTGGAGAGCAAGGTTGGAGGGGGCCAGTTGAAGAGGTGTCGATAAGTAAGAGTCTGCGATGAGCAATCGTTGGTGCGCGATATCGACCAGAAGCTGAAAATGAGATGGGAAACCCGCACCAAGGATTGGCTATGTGCCGTCAGCAACGAGAAACTTCCAATTAAATATGCCATTTCCAAAAGTTGCCATCTATCAGGCGGACGTCAGCACACTTAGGCAGACTATGTTGTGTCCTGAAGAGTTCCCTAGGCAAAAGAGAACAACAAGCATCTATGTCTACCAAAAATTGCATGCCTGTTCCTGCATCATGTAGAAAGAAAGGATTAGAAACATTGTGGTGATGGCCTACTTACAAATTTTTTTTTGGCCACTGATAATCCTTGGTACATATCTGTGCGGCAGCCCCGAAGCTTGAGTAGTAGTAGTAAAACTGTGGCCATTGGGCGGCAGTAAGCAGCTGTAGTAATCATTGGTTGGGGTGTGAGCGAGTGGTGTAGGATGGGAGGTTTTGTTGCTGGTAGGCACGTGACGGGGTGGGCGTGTGTGTCCTACGGCATTCACGTCAGCTTCGGTTGACATTGAATAGGTGTCCTCTTCGCCAAGAATGGAGGCGTTGATAGAAGTCTTGAAGGTTGTGAAGTGGCTCTCCATGATGGCGCCGGCTTTGGTCATGAAGTCCTTTGTAGGTAAACTATCGATATTGGGTATGGCAGCATGTACGTTCGGGTAAACAGTGTACCCAAAGGGCACGGAGTAGGTTCACTTCGCGAGGAGAGCCATATGCGGCAGGTTGTAGGCGAGTGACACTGGTTATTTCCCTGAGGGCTAGCGAAGCCCTTTGGTCCCCCAACGGTTGTTGAGAGAGCTTAAAAAGCTTTGCTATGCGGGCGGCTGGAGACCGGGAGTTTTGCTACATAATGTATGATTTGAGGGCGTCATATGCTGCTGTATGTGTCTTCTTGTTCACAAAGCTAGTCGGATTTTTCCGAGAAACTGTCCTTGGGTATCGCCACGAGAACATAACCTGCTTTGGTGGTTGAGTGAGTCAGGCCCTTGATAAAGAACTGGAGTTTTGCCCGCTGAAACCAAGCAAACGCCTCTACACTGGCGAACGACGAAAGTTTCATTAGGGCGGTCATGGTAACAGTGATGTGGTGGGGGGGGGGGGGGTGGAAGACAGGAGGAACGATGGACTTCTGGGGTCACCAATGTAACGAGCCATGATTACGTGGTGACTCAAAAGCGAGATGAAAGAGAAAAGTCATTACTAAGTACGATCGTGTGACACACGGGTGGTACAAAAGTGTAAATTATCATGTCTAAATACGCTGGTTTTTGTAGACTCGTGGTGTGTTATGTTTATTTTTTTCATACCAATAAAAATTCAACTAAAATCTTTTTCATCATTTTTTTTTTTTAAATTCTTTAGAAAATTTGGAACTATTCCAGATATTTCTGCAAACGTCGTCATATATCTGTAAATCTCTTTTTATCTCTCAAAGATGTAAATGTCAACAATTCTTAAACTATTCATAAATCTAGAGAATAATTTCTCTACACCAATAGAGACGTAGACAATTTCGATGGAGAGAAGGAGAGGTGCATGTAGGACAGGAAAAGTGAGAGCAGCAGCGGTTAATAGGGCATTCTTTGCGTTGCTGAATCGTGCTTCTTGGCTCGCTCATGAGGAAGGTGTAGAGGGAGCAAGAGAGGCGGCAATGGCTGGCAAAAAACGGTGATAATAGTTGATCATACCCTAGAATTTCTGCAGAGGACGTGGGGAAATTCTGAACGTCTGTTACCTTCTCAGGGAGGGGATGGTGCCCTAAGAATGACACTACGCTGGCGCCAAAGTACACTTGTCGTACCGGATTATATGTCCGTTTTTTTGTAGGCGGTCAAGCACGATAAACAGTTGATAGAGGTGTTCCTCTTTTGAGGAAAAGAGCACAAGTATGTCGTCAACATAACATACAGAAGGGGAGGTCCCCTAAGATTCCATCCATGATACGTTGAAAAGTAGCCCTAGCGTTTCAAAGGCCAAAAAAGGGTATAATTGAAGGTGTATGTACCGAAGTGAGTGGCGATGTTGGTCTGGGGGTTGACTTCTTGGTTCATAGGTACCTGATAATACCTCTTCAGGATGTCGAGGGTGAAGAAAACCTTTGTTTTGTGCAGGTAGGAGGTCACATCAGCGGTGTTTGGAAGGGGTAGTGATCCAGTTCTGTTTGCATCCTCAGGCGCCTGTAATCCCCACACGGACGGAGGGAGCATTTTTTCTTCAGGATGATGTGTAAGTGTGACGACCATGTACTGGAGGCCTTTTGTCAAAGGCCCATCTCCTCCATTTCATCGAACATCTGTTTGGCAGCTGCCAATCGATCTGTTGCCAGACGTCTGAATTTGGCGAAGACTGGGGGTCTCGTCGTCTTGATATGGTGATAGATACGGTGTTTAACAGGAACCGTGGCGAAGTTCTGGACAAAAAACTTCAGGGTATGATGTGAGGAGGTGGGTGTAAGCATCCGTGGATGCGCTGATGTGGAGAGCAAGGTTGGAGGGGGCCGGTTGAAGAGGTGTCGACAAGTAAGAGTCTGCGATGACCAATCATTGGTGTGCGACATCAACCAGAAGCTGAAAATGAGATAGGAAATCCGCACCAAGGATTGGCAATGTGGCATCGGCAACAAGAAACTTCCAATTAAATTTGCCATTTCCAAACATTGCCATCTACCAGGCAGACGTCAGTACACTTAGGCAGAATATGTTATGTACTGAGGAGTTCCCTTGGCGAAAGAGAACAACAAGCACCTATGTCTACCAAAAATTGCATGCCTGTTCCTGCATCATGAGAAAGAAAGGATTAGAAACATCGTGGCAATGGCCTACTTACAAATTTCTTTTAGCCACTGATAATCCTTGGTACATTCTGTGCGGCAGCCCCGAAGCTTGAGTAGTAGTAGTAAAACTACGGTCGTTGGGGGGCAGTAAGTGGCTGTAGAAATCATTGGTTGGGGCATGAGCAAGTGGTGTGGGATAGGGTGGTTTTGTTGCCGGTCCGACACGTCACGGGGGAGGCGTGTGTGTCCTACGGCATTCACGTCAGCTTCGGTTGACGTTGAATAGGTGTCCTCTTGACCAGGAATGGAGGCGTTGATAGAGGTCTTGAAGGTTGTGAAGTGAAGTGGCTCTCAATAGGTAAACTATCGACATCAGGTACGGCAGCACGTACGTTCGGGTAAACAGTGTACCCAAAGGGCACAGAGTAGGTTCACCTAACGAGGAGAGCCATCTGTGGCAGGTTGCAAGCGAGTGACATTGGTTATTTCCCTTTTTATATCTCAAAAATGTAAATATCAACAATTCCCAAACAATCCATAAATGTAGAGAATTTATTTATTTTTTAAATTAGACTCATAAATTTTTTACGCTAATTTTTCAATATAAAATTATATGGAAAGGTTCTTTCCCCTCCATATATATATATATATATATATATGTGTGTGTGTGTGTGTGTGTGCGTGTGTGTGTGTGAGTATGTGTGTCTCAGTTGTGTATAGATTATAGTTTCAATTTATTTCTCTCTCTCTCTCTCTCTCTCTCTCTCTCTCTCTCTCTCTCTCCCTGGACAATTCTATCCTGTTCGTAATACTAGGCAGGCAGTTAATTCTAATAGCCAGGCCTTCTCCATCACGAGGCTCAATACTACGCAGTACTCTAGAAGTTTTATTCCAGCTGTTACCAAGTTGTGGAATGATCTTTCTAATCGGGTGGTTGAATCAGTAGAACTTCAAAAGTTCAAAGTTGGAGCAAATGCTTTTTTGTTGACCAGGCGGACATGAGTCTTTTTATAGTTTATTTATGACATATTTGTTTTTGATGTTGTTAATAGTTTATATATGACATGTCTGTTTTAACATTATAACTTATTTTAGAATGATTTATTGATATTTGTTCTCTTCATTTATTTATTTCCTTATTTCCTTTCCTCACTGGCTATTTCTCCCTGTTGGAGCCCACGGCTTATAGCGTCTTGCTTCTCCAAATAGGGTTGTAGCTTGGATAGTAATAATATATATATATATATATATATATATATATATATATATACAGTTCACATTGTAAATCCTGACACTTGAGGATGTTTTGCCTTCCCTGTCAGAGAATTGAGGATTAGAATATGGATGATGATGGAAGATGACCCTTCGGGTGGTTCTTCCAGGTCTGACATAATCTCCAGGGTCTTCACGAACAGCACCTTGAAGTTCATGGGGGGTCACTTTCCTCAGTTGGGAACACAGATATATTGAGAAGTCTTCGATCTCTGCCTCAGAACATTCAGCCAGCTTCTGCATCAGGGTATTGACGTTGTTCACGAGCTCCCTGATAGCGTGTATGTAAACCAGCTGCTCATCTATTTTGTTGGAGGCTAATGTATCTGCTAGCTTGCTCCTGTTCTTCGAGTTACTTCTCCTGATGATTGAGGCAGTAGACAAATAAGAAATCATACTGGAGAATTCGTCAACATTTATGTCTGGTGTCCCTTAGCAAACTAAGAGAGAACCTGTCGTTTTATAGTGTGTTCTCCTGGGCTATGCGACCCCCGAGGAACTCCTAGGTCGTTATGACTTTTTACACTCGTGTTGTCCTCATCCTTGCTGGGGCACCACTCTACTACACCTTTCCTATTTGTTCCGAAATCTGTCATTTTTCTCCCAAACAACTGCCTCAATTGCTGGAAACTATAGTTAGGGATGGTTGCAGCAAGATCTGTCCATGCAGCCTTCTTCAATCTAGGGTAGCACCACTGGTTGTCTCGGTATTAGGACAGAGTGTCGAAAGGCAGTGTCGAAGGACAGAGCGTCAAAGGACAAAGTGTCGAATGGACAAAGTGTCGAATGGACAAAGTTTAGAATGAACAAAAGTTAAAAAGAGAGATAGATAGATTGGATTAGATTATTGATTTTAGGCTTACGTCAAGCAATGGGACTTCAAGGTCATCCAGAAGATAGAGAGTTACAAGGAGTTATAAATGTTTTTTGAGTTGATTATTCAATTTAGACTTATGCCAAGCACTGGGATTACAAGGTCATTCAGCGCTTTTGAAAAAATAAAATGGACATAGGATCATAAATATACATCATTCATCAATATAAGTAATAAAAAATTATTTATGAGAAGACATAAAATATGAAAATACAAATGTATTAATGTATTAAAAAAAACTTGTAGCAATATTTATTTAAAGATTGTGAGCGATGGCTCGAGGATATTGTAACTTTTCATTGACGTCATATGTATCAAAAATACTTTTTAGTCTTGGGTTAAGGAGAGCATATTTCTTGTATTTTCTTTTTACATCACGGCCTTGTTGAATTTGTCCTAGAATCATTTCAGTGCTGGTCTGCTCCATACGAAGTTTTCATAAAAGTTTGTCCTCTGTTGGGTGGCAAATCTTCACTCTTCTATGAAAAGCATTATGCCACCCTTCAAAGGAGTTATTGGTCCTAGGCAAATCTTTTGCAACTCTCTCGTGAACTGACCACAAGTCAATTTCATATAATGGCTTTCTTCTTCTTCCCTCTGGACGATTCCAAGCCATGTAGCTTCAAAATATTGTAAATATTTTCCTAATGTTTCATTGGTTTCATCATTAAAAGACTCTATTAACTTATTGAACAGAGCACAGACATCACATTATTATATAGTTCAAGGTTAATTAGGTCGTTAGTTAAATGGATACTGTATTGTCTCTCTTTTTATCATTTATATTCTATTATCTATCATTTTTATAATTTCGACACATTGTCTGTTCGACACTTTGTCTGTTCGACATTTTGTCCATTCGACACTTTGTCCTTCGACGCTCTGTCCTTCGACACTCTGTCTTTCGACACTCTGTCCCTGCACGGCTTGTCTCCCTTGTCATAGAGAGGTAAATTCTGATTCACAAACACAGCAATCTCAGAAACATGGGCATCCGTAAAGGGGTAATTTGATGTGTCCCTCTTGCTGGGCCAATACCTTTTCTTTTGTAGTTGCTGTAGTCCACTAAGTCCTTCTACAGGTTCTTCTTTGACAACAGGATCATCAGCAGACTCAAGTTCCACCATAATCGGATGGGGCTGGGTCTACTGGGGCTTCTTTAACTACTTGGTGGTCTAACAAGGCATTGTAGACCTTGTAGTAGTATTTCAGCTTGTGCGGGAAAATGAATGTTGATGGTGGCCCCTACTACCCTTTATATGCCACCCACGTACCAGTATCAACCAATCAGCACTAAGTAATCGACTCTGCCCAGGCTCAGAGGAATTTACAACCAGCTCACCAGACATTGTAAGCTGTGTACAAGAAGGGGAAACAATTTGTGCTAAGACCTTGGAAGATGCAAGGCGTTGTTCCTGGTGTGAGGTGACATGAAAGGGCATGAACCCATATGACATCTTACGAAGCAGTTGTATGATGTGGCAACACCAATTTTTTGAGGTGGCGCGAGGTCATCACCTCCCACCATGCTATGACAAAGTTTTAAACTATTTAAAAAATCAAGCAATGTTTTCCCATTTTATTTTACATAACTCTTGTAAGGTCTTGTTAAGAGCTGGTATGCTTTCTTTCGATATCGGCCCTCTCCATGTCCCATCCCGCTGCAACAAG
>NC_090736.1:111461069-111471069 GCF_036898095.1 Palaemon carinicauda
AGGGGAGGTCCCCTAAGATTCCATCCTTGATACGTTGAAAAGTAGCCCTAGCATTACGAAGGCCAAAATAGGAATAATTGAAGGTGTATGTACCCAAGTGAGTGGCGATGTTGGTCTAGGGGATGACTTCTTGGTTCATAGGGAAGTCGAGGGTGGAAAAAACATTCGCTTTGTTCAGGTAGGAGGTCACATCAGTGTTTTTTGGGAAGGGGTAGTGATCCAGTTCTGTTTGCATGCTCAGGTGCCTGTAATTTCCACAGGGACTGAGGGAGCATGTTTTGTTCAGGATAATGTGTAAGGGTGACGACCATGGACTGGAGGCATTTTGTCAAAGGTCCAGCTCCTCCATTTCAGCAAACGTCTGTTTGGCAGCTGCCAATCGATCTGCTGCCAGACGTCGGAATTTGGCGAAGACTGGGGGTCTCATCGTATTGATATGGTAATAAATACCGTGTTTAGTAGGAACTGTGGCGAAGTTCCGGACATAAAACTTCAGGGTAGGATCTGAGGAGGTGGGTGTAAGCATCCGTGGGTGCAATGATGTGGAGAGCAAGGTTGGAGGGGGCCAGTTGAAGAGGTGTCGATAAGTAAGAGTCTGCGATGAGCAATCGTTGGTGCGCGACATCGACCAGAAGCTGAAAATGAGATGGGAAACCCGCACCAAGGATTGGCAATGTGCCGTCAGCAACGAGAAACTTCCAATTAAATATGCCATTTCCAAATGTTGCCATCTATCAGGCGGACGTCAGCACACTTAGGCAGACTATGTTGTGTCCTGAAGAGTTCCCTAGGCAAAAGAGAACAACAAGCATCTATGTCTACCAAAAATTGCACGCCTGTTCCTGCATCATGTAGAAAGAAAGGATTAGAAACATTGTGGCGATGGCCTACTTACAAATTTATTTTGGCCACTGATAATCCTTGGTACATATCTGTGCGGCAGCCCCGAAGCTTGAGTAGTAGTAGTAAAACTGTGGCCATTGGGCGGCAGTAAGCAGCTGTAGTAATCATTGGTTGGGGTGTGAGCGAGTGGTGTGGGATGGGAGGTTTTGTTGCTGGTAGGCACGTGACGGGGTGGGTGTGTGTGTCCTACGGCATTCACGTCAGCTTTGGTTGACATTGAATAGGTGTCCTCTTCGCCAAGAATGGAGGCGTTGATAGAAGTCTTGAAGGTTGTGAAGTGGCTCTCCATGATGGCGCCGGCTTTGGTCATGAAGTCCTTTGTAGGTAAACTATCGATATTGGGTAGGGCAGCACGTACGTTCGGGTAAACAGTGTACCCAAAGGGCACGGAGTAGGTTCACTTCGCGAGGAGAGCCATATGCGGCAGGTTGCAGGCGAGTGACACTGGTTATTTCCCTGAGGGCTAGCGAAGCCCTTTGGTCCCCCAACGGTTGTTGAGAGAGCTTAAAAAGCTTTGCTATGCGGGCGGCTGGAGACCGGGAGTTTTGCTACATAATGTATGATTTGAGGGTGTCATATGCTGTTGTATGTGTCTTCTTGTTCCCAAAGCTAGTCGGATTTTTCCGAGAAACTGTCCTTGGGTATCGCCACGAGAACATAACCTGCTTTGGTGGTTGAGTGAGTCAGGCCCTTGATAAAGAACTAGAGTTTTGCCCGCTGAAACCAAGCAAACGCCTCTACACTGGCGAACGACGAAAGTTTTATTAGGGCGGTCATGGTAACAGTGATGTAGTGGGGGGTGGGGGTGGAAGACAGGAGGAACGATTGGACTTCTGGGGTCACCAATGTAACGAGCCATGATTACGTGGTGACTCAAAAGCGAGATGAAAGAGAAAAGTCATTACTAAGTACGATCGTGTGACACACGGGTGGTACAAAAGTGTAAATTATCATGTCTAAATACGCGGGATTTGTAGACTCGTGGTGTGTTATGTTTATTTTTTTCATACCAATAAAAATTCTACTAAAATCTTTTTCATCATTTTTTTTTTTTAAATTCTTTAGAAAATTTGGAACTATTCCAGATATTTCTGCAAACGTCGTCATATATTTGTAAATCTCTTTTTATCTCTCAAAGATGTAAATATCAACAATTCTTAAACTATTCATAAATCTAGAGAATAATTTCTCTACACCAATAGAGACGTAGACAATTTCGATGGAGAGAAGGAGAGGTGCATGTAGGACAGGAAAAGTGAAAGCAGCAGCGGTTGATAGGGCATTCTTTGCGTTGCTGAATCGTGCTTCTTGGCTCGCTCATGAGGAAGGTGTAGAGGGAGCAAGAGTGGCGGCAATGGCTGGCAAAAAACGGTGATAATAGTTGATCATACCCTAGAATTTCTGCAGAGGACGTGGGGAAATTCTGAACGTCTGTTACCTTCTCAGTGAGGGGATGGTGCCCTAAGAATGACACTACGTTGGCGCCAAAGTACACTTGTCGTACCGGATTTTATGTCCGTTTTTTTGTAGGCGGTCAAGCACGATAAACAGTTGATAGAGGTGTTTCTCTTTTGAGGAAGAGAGCACAAGTATGTCGTCAACATAACATACAGAAGGGGAGGTCCCCTAAGATTCCATCCATGATACGTTGAAAAGTAGCCCTAGCGTTTCAAAGGCCAAAAAAGGGTATAATTGAAGGTGTATGTACCGAAGTGAGTGGCGATGTTGGTCTGGGGGTTGACTTCTTGGTTCATAGGTACCTGATAATACCTCTTCAGGATGTCGAGGGTGAAGAAAACCTTTGTTTTGTGCAGGTAGTAGGTCACATCAGCGGTGTTTGGAAGGGGTAGTGATCCAGTTCTGTTTGCATCCTCAGGCGCCTGTAATCCCCACACGGACGGAGGGAGCATTTTTTCTTCAGGATGATGTGTAAGGGTGACGACCATGTACTGGAGGCCTTTTGTCAAAGGCCCATCTCCTCCATTTCATCGAACATCTGTTTGGCAGCTGCCAATCGATCTGTTGCCAGACGTCTGAATTTGGCGAAGACTGGGGGTCCCGTCGTCTTGATATGGTGATAGATACGGTGTTTAACAGGAACCGTGGCGAAGTTCTGGACAAAAAACTTCAGGGTATGATGTGAGGAGGTGGGTGTAAGCATCCGTGGGTGCGCTGATGTGGAGAGCAAGGTTGGAGGGGGCCGGTTGAAGAGGTGTCGACAAGTAAGAGTCTGCGATGACCAATCATTGGTGTGCGACATCAACCAGAAGCTGAAAGTGATATAGGAAATCCGCACCAAGGATTGGCAATGTGGCGTCAGCCACGAGAAACTTCCAATTAAATTTGCCATTTCCAAACATTGCCATCTACCAGGCAGACGTCAGTACACTTAGGCAGAATATGTTATGTACTGAAGAGTTCCCTTGGCAAAAGAGAACAACAAGCACCTATGTCTACCAAAAATAGCATGCCTGTTCCTGTATCATGTAGAAAGAAAGGATTAGAAACATAGTGGCAATGGCCTACTTACAAATTTCTTTTAGCCACTGATAATCCTTGGTATATTCTGTGCGGCAGCCCCGAAGCTTGAGTAGTAGTAGTAAAACTGCGGTCGTTGGGGGGCAGTAAGTGGCTGTAGAAATCATTGGTTGGGGCATGAGAGAGTGGTGTGGGATGGGTGGTTTTGTTGCCGGTCCGACACGTCATGGGGGAGGCGTGTGTCTCCTACGGCATTCACGTCAGCTTCGGTTGACGTTGAATAGGTGTCCTCTTGACCAGGAATGGAGGTGTTGATAGAGGTCTTGAAGGTTGTGAAGTGAAGTGGCTCTCAATAGGTAAACTATCGACATCAGGTACGGCAGCACGTACGTTCGGGTAAACAGTGTAACCAAAGGGCACAGAGTAGGTTCACCTTACGAGGAGAGCCATCTTTGGCAGGTTGCAAGCGAGTGACATTGGTTATTTCCCTTTTTATATCTCAAAAATGTAAATATCAACAATTCCCAAACAATCCATAAATGTAGAGAATATATTTATATAAAATGATTATACCTGCAACATTACGTAAAACTGCTCATCACTATCATCCATTCGATTCCATAAGTGACATTTTATATGATTCTGTTAGAAACCAACAAAAGTCCATTATCATTCTTGAGAATTTATTTATTTTTTAAATTAGACTCATAAACTTTTTACGCTAATTTTTCAATATAATATTATATGGAAAGGCTCTTTCCCCTCCATATATATATATATATATATATATATATATACATATATATGTGTGTGTGTGTGTGTGTGTGCGTGTGTGTGTGTGTGTGTGTGTGAGTATGTGTGTCTCAGTTGTGTATAGATTATAGTTTCAATTTATTTCTCTCTCTCTCTCTCTCTCTCTCTCTCTCTCTCTCTCTCTCTATACATTCAGATCTCCCTGGACAATTCTATCCTGTTCGTAATACTAGGCAGGCAGTTAATTCTAATAGCCAGGCCTTCTCCATCACGAGGCTCAATACTACGCAGTACTCTAGAAGTTTTATTCCAGCTGTTACCAAGTTGTGGAATGATCTTTCTAATCGGGTGGTTGAATCAGTAGAACTTCAAAAGTTCAAAGTTGGAGCAAATGCTTTTTTGTTGACCAGGCGGACATGAGTCTTTTTATAGTTTATTTATGACATATTTGTTTTTGATGTTGTTAATAGTTTATATATGACATGTCTGTTTTAACATTATAACTTATTTTAGAATGATTTATTGATTATTTGTTCTCTTCATTTATTTATTTCCTTATTTCCTTTCCTCACTGGGCTATTTCTCCCTGTTGGAGCCCACGGCTTATAGCGTCTTGCTTCTCCAAATAGGGTTGTAGCTTGGATAGTAATAATATATATATATATATATATATATATATATATATACAGTTCACATTGTAAATCCTGACACTTGAGGATGTTTTGCCTTCCCTGTCAGAGAATTGAGGATTAGAATATGGATGATGATGGAAGATGACCCTTCGGGTGGTTCTTCCAGGTCTGACATAATCTCCAGGGTCTTCACGAACAGCACCTTGAAGTTCATGGGGGGTCACTTTCCTCAGTTGGGAACACAGATATATTGAGAAGTCTTCGATCTCTGCCTCAGAACATTCAGCCAGCTTCTGCATCAGGGTATTGACGTTGTTCACGAGCTCCCTGATAGCGTGTATGTAAACCAGCTGCTCATCTATTTTGTTGGAGGCTAATGTATCTGCTAGCTTGCTCCTGTTCTTCGAGTTACTTCTCCTGATGATTGAGGCAGTAGACAAATAAGAAATCATACTGGAGAATTCGTCAACATTTATGTCTGGTGTCCCTTAGCAAACTAAGAGAGAACCTGTCGTTTTATAGTGTGTTCTCCTGGGCTATGCGACCCCCGAGGAACTCCTAGGTCGTTATGACTTTTTACACTCGTGTTGTCCTCATCCTTGCTGGGGCACCACTCTACTACACCTTTCCTATTTGTTCCGAAATCTGTCATTTTTCTCCCAAACAACTGCCTCAATTGCTGGAAACTATAGTTAGGGATGGTTGCAGCAAGATCTGTCCATGCAGCCTTCTTCAATCTGGGGTAGCACCACTGGTTGTCTCGGTATTAGGACAGAGTGTCGAAAGGCAGTGTCGAAGGACAGAGCGTCAAAGGACAAAGTGTCGAATGGACAAAGTGTCGAATGGACAAAGTTTAGAATGAACAAAAGTTAAAAAGAGAGATAGATAGATTGGATTAGATTATTGATTTTAGGCTTACGTCAAGCAATGGGACTTCAAGGTCATCCAGAAGATAGAGAGTTACAAGGAGTTATAAATGTTTTTTGAGTTGATTATTCAATTTAGACTTATGCCAAGCACTGGGATTACAAGGTCATTCAGCGCTTTTGAAAAAATAAAATGGACATAGGATCATAAATATACATCATTCATCAATATAAGTAATAAAAAATTATTTATGAGAAGACATAAAATATGAAAATACAAATGTATTAATGTATTAAAAAAAACTTGTAGCAATATTTATTTAAAGATTGTGAGCGATGGCTCGAGGATATTGTAACTTTTCATTGACGTCATATGTATCAAAAATACTTTTTAGTCTTGGGTTAAGGAGAGCATATTTCTTGTATTTTCTTTTTACATCACGGCCTTGTTGAATTTGTCCTAGAATCATTTCAGTGCTGGTCTGCTCCATACGAAGTTTTCATAAAAGTTTGTCCTCTGTTGGGTGGCAAATCTTCACTCTTCTATGAAAAGCATTATGCCACCCTTCAAAGGAGTTATTGGTCCTAGGCAAATCTTTTGCAACTCTCTCGTGAACTGACCACAAGTCAATTTCATATAATGGCTTTCTTCTTCTTCCCTCTGGACGATTCCAAGCCATGTAGCTTCAAAATATTGTAAATATTTTCCTAATGTTTCATTGGTTTCATCATTAAAAGACTCTATTAACTTATTGAACAGAGCACAGACATCACATTATTATATAGTTCAAGGATAATTAGGTCGTTAGTTAAATGGATACTGTATTGTCTCTCTTTTTATCATTTATATTCTATTATCTATCATTTTTATAATTTCGACACATTGTCTGTTCGACACATTGTCTGTTCGACACTTTGTCTGTTCGACATTTTGTCCATTCGACACTTTGTCCTTCGACGCTCTGTCCTTCGACACTCTGTCTTTTGACACTCTGTCCCTGCACGGCTTGTCTCCCTTGTCATAGAGGGGTGAATTCTGATTCACAAACACAGCAATCTCACAAACATGGGCATCCGTAAAGGGGTAATCTGATGTGTCCCTCTTGCTGGGCCAATACTTTTTCTTTTGTAGTTGCTGTAGTCCACTAAGTCCTCCTACAGGTTCTTCTTTGACAACAGGATCATCAGCAGACTCAAGTTCCACCATAATCGGATGGGGCTGGGTCTGCTGGGGCTTCTTTAACTACTTGGTGGTCTAACAGGGCATTGTAGACCTTGTAGTAGTATTTCAGCTTGTGCGGGAAGATGAATGTTGATGGTGGCCCCTACTACCCTTTATATGCCACCCACGTACCGGTATCAACCAATCAGCACTAAGTAATCGACTCTGCCCAGGCTCAGAGGAATTTACAACCAGCTCACCAGACATTGTAAGCTGTGTACAAGAAGGGGAAACAATTTGTGCTAAGACCTTGGAAGATGCAAGGCGTTGTTCCTGGTGTGAGGTTACATGAAAGGGCATGAACCCATATGACATCTTACGAAGCAGTTGTATGATGTGGCAACACCAATTTTTTGAGGTGGCGCGAGGTCATCGCCTCCCACCATGCTACGACAAAGTTTTAAACTATTTAAAAAATCAAGCAATGTTTTCCCATTTTATTTTACATAACTCTTGTAAGGTCTTGTTATGAGCTGGTATGCTTTCTTTCGATATCGGCCCTCTCCATGTCCCATCCCGCTGCAACAAGTAAGTGCGTATGTGTCAATATGCCTTTAATGATAAATTCAGTTCACTACTAAGTTTATGAAAAGTCGAGCCCACACATGTGCTGACAATAAGTAAAGTAGTTATAAAGGTCACAAACAAGCTTGTAAAAAGTTAGCCGCTGAAATTATGATGTCCAATAACCCATCACGTGCACACTACCTGTTTACTTCACAACTGGTACTTACACGCCTGTAAACAAGAACATATCCTTATTAGAACGCACCTGTGAACACGGTCTTGCAATTATGTGATCAAGCACTGTGAGAAAAAAAAACATTGTAAAACATATTGCAAACACATGTTCCAGGGTACCTTTTCTTAAATGACTAGAATTAAAGAACATATCCTTTTACAAATGGTGATCTTAACAATGGTCGTTAGAATAATCCAGGGGAACATTGAAAAGGTTATTATCTTGATATTTAATCAGTGATTCAATACTTATTGCTTTCTCCCTTAGATATAACCAAATGAGAGAGAGAGAGAGAGAGAGAGAGAGAGAGAGAGAGAGAGAGAGAGAGAGAGAGAGAGAGAGAGAGAGAGAGAGATATTCTGTCCCTAAGGAAAAAAAAGAAAGAAAAACAAAAACCAACATCCCACATCAGATAGATCGCATTGTACGTTGGCTTCATTAATCCGGTAAATTTTAAGGTAAGCTAACGTTATGTCTGAGAGATGTGAGCTTTAGAAGGTAACTGTTCAGCAAAAGAGAAACTGTCGCCGACGATGAATATAAAGCAAGATGCTGAGGTTGTAAACACGTGATCAGACGAATTTTAATAATTTCATGAAGTATGAGGTGCCTGTGATGGGAGATGAGAATGAGAGAGAGATAACAATAGATGAAGTGAGGAGAGCACTAGATGAAACGAGAGTAGGAAAAGCATCTGGTATGGACGGTGTGAAAGCTGAGATGTTGAAGGAAGGGGGTGTGACTGTACTTGAATGGTTGGTGAGATTGTTTAATATGTGTTTTGTGTTGTCAATGGTACCAGTAGATTGGGTTTGTGCATGTATTGTACCACTATATAAGGGTAAGGGAGATGTGCATGAGTGTTGTAATTCAAGAGGTATTAGTTTGTTGAGTGTAGTTGGAAAAGTGTATGGTAGAGTATTGATTAATAGGATTAAGGATAAAACAGAGAATGCAATCTTGGAAGTACAGGGTGGTTTTAGAAGAGGTAGGGGTTGTATGAATCAGATTTTTACAGTTAGGCAGATATGCGAGAAATATTTAGCAAAAGATAAGGAGGTGTATGTTGCGTTTATGGATCTGGAGAAAGCATATAATAGAGCTGATAGGGAAGCAATGTGGAATGTGATGAGATTATATGGAGTTGGTGGAAGGTTGTTGCAAGCAGTGAAAAGTTTATACAAAGGTAGTAAAGCATATGTTAGAATAGGAAATGAAGTGAGTGATTGGTTTCCGGTGAGAGTGGGGCTGAGACAGGGATGTGTGATGTCGCCGTGGTTGTTTAACTTGTATGTTGATGGAGTGGTGAGAGAGGTGAATGCTCGAGTGCTTGGACGAGGATTAAAACTGGTAGGCGAGAATGACCATGAATGGGAGGTAAATCAGTTGTTGTTTGCGGATGATACTGTACTGGTAGCAGACACAGAAGAGAAGCTTGACCGACTAGTGACAGAATTTTGAAGGGTGTGTGAGAGAAGGAAGTTGAGAGTTAATGTGGGTAAGAGTAAGGTTATGAGATGTACGAGAAGGGAAGGTGGTGCAAGGTTGAATGTCATGTTGAATGGAGAGTTACTTGAGGAGGTGGATCAGTTTAAGTACTTGGGGTCTATTGTTGCAGTAAATGGTGGAGTGGAAGCAGATGTACGTCAGAGAGTGAATGAAGGTTGCAAAGTGTTGGGGGCAGTTAAGGGAGTAGAAAAAAATAGAGGGTTGGGCATGAATGTAAAGAGAGTTCTATATGAGAAAGTGATTGTACCAACTGTGATGTATGGATCGGAGTCGTGGGGAATGAAAGTGATGGAGAGACAGAAATTGAATGTGTTTGAGATGAAGTGTCTAAGGAGTATGGCTGGTGTATCTCGAGTAGATAGGGTTAGGAACGAAGTGGTGAGGGAGAGAACGGGTGTAAGAAATGAGTTAGCGGCTAGAGTGGATACGAATGTGTTGAGGTGGTTTGGCCATGTTGAGAGAATGGAAAATGGTTGTCTGCTAAAGAAGGTGATGAATGCAAGAGTTGATGGGAGAAGTACAAGAGGAAGGCCAAGGTTTGGGTGGATGGATGGTGTGAAGAAAGCTCTGGGTGATAGGAGGATAGATGTGAGAGAGGCAAGAGAGCGTGCTAGAAATAGGAATGAATGGCGAGCGATTGTGACGCAGTTCCAGTAGGCCCTGCTGCTTCCTCCGGTGCCTTAGATGACCGCGGAGGTAGCAGCAGTAGGGGAGTCAGCATTATGAAGCTTCATCTGTGGTGGAAATGTGGGAGGTTGGGCTGTGGCACCCTAGCAGTACCAGCTGAACTCGGTTGAGTCCCTGATTAGGCTGAAGGAACATAGAGAGTAGAGGTCCCCTTTTTGTTTTGTTTCTTTGTTGGTGTCGGCTACCCCCCAAAATTGGGGGAAATGCC
>NC_090736.1:111478569-111491069 GCF_036898095.1 Palaemon carinicauda
ATATTAGAATGTCGGGCATTTTACCGCGAGTGTCCCTTTTTAATTTTTTTAAATTTTTTTGCCAAGTCATTTTTCCGTAAGATATTGCGAAATAGTGTCGTAAAACTTTTGCTTTTTTAATGTTGGAAAGTGTGTCTAGATGATCTGGCTACCCATGCGTGATTTTGTTTTTGTCAAATATGATGTAGTTATTGGTATATTGGGTATTTAACTGCGGTTGCCAATTTCTGTTTTTTTTTCAATATTTGTAAAAATTTACTACGTAGTAAGGAATTGCCGTATATTATTGATTTTTTTTCATGTTTATGTGTTAGAAAGTGTGCCTTGATGGTTGGGCTAACACGTGCATGTCTTTTTTTTTTATCTGAGATGCCGTATATTAGAATGTTGGGCATTTTTCCGCGAGTGCCCCTTTTTATTTGTTTTGCATTTTTTTGCTTAGTCATGTTACCGTAAGGAATTGGCAAGTAGTGTCGCAAAACTTATATTTTTATAGTGTTGGAAAGTGTTTCTAGATGATCTGGCTACCCATGCCTATTTTTTTTTTTTAGCCAGATATAGCGTATATATAAGTATGTGTTCGATTTTCCTGTGATTGTCATTTTTTCATTTTTTCCCATTTCTTTCAAAATTACTACGTACTAAGGAACTATCACAGAGTAATATTTCATTTATATGTTTATTTGTCGGAAAATATGCCTTGATGGTTTGCCTAGCACGTGGCTGAAATTTTTTTTTTCTGAAATGCCGTATATTAGAATGGCCATTTTTCCACGAGTGCCCCTTTTTATTTGTTTTGCATTTTTTTGCTTAGTCATGTTACCGTAAGGAATTGGCAAGTAGTGTCGCAAAACTTATATTTTTATAGTGTTGGAAAGTGTTTCTAGATGATCTGGCTACCCATGCCTATCTTTTTTTTAGCCAGATATGGCGTATATATAGGTATGTGTTCGATTTTCCGGTGATTGCCATTTTTTCGTTTTTTCCCAATTCTTTCAAAATTACTACGTACTAAGGAACTATCACAGAGTAATAATTCCTCTAGATGTTTATTTGTCGGAAAATTTTGTTTACTTTTTTTTTGATTGAATATCATCAAATTTTTTTAGCTAAAATATTGTTTTACATTTTTTTTTTCGATTTTATTTCCCTTCAAAAAAAATTTTTTGGGTCAGAATTTTAATTTTATAGTCGTAAAATAATCGACAATTATCCAGCAACCCACCATACAATTTTTATCATATCCAATGATAATTAGATTAGTAAATAACACCTTGAAATTGACATACCCTTCCTACATTTCAAGTGGCAGATTAGGGAGTCTGAGTCAGTGTGGTTGGCGGCCATTTTGTGGACATATCCGAAGCGTAAGCTGCCCTATCTATATATATTCTTGTTCCCTATAGAATTTGTGATATTTTGGTATATTTTTACCTGCATAAATATCATATTATATATTAAATATATGTATTTTTTTACGAAATTTCCAAGTACTCAAAAAATTACCTTTAGATATGGCCCCTGATATAAATGTAATTTACAAAATAATGAAGATTTTTTTACATATTTCTATTTTAGGATAACATATGTTTATTCCCTAAAAAAATTAGCCACTTCCTATTTCATTTGGGTACCCAAAAAAATTCATGAAATTTGGACAATTTTTTTTGGCCAAAAAAAGTTACCCTTTTTTTCTCATTTCAGATCTTCACCTCCATGGGTCTGACTTCATCCAAAATACATCAAGATGTGTCCTAAACATTCAAGAATCAATTCCTAAAAGGATTTGTGTATATATGTATAAACTTTTTTTTTATGAATTTTTATGTCAGGTCTTTTTTTTCTACTTAATTTTTTAAAATATTTATAATAAATAGTTTTTCTGCAGATGAGTAGTATTTATCTTTACAGTTGTTTTAAGCATTCATTGAAGTTTTTTTTGGCAAAAGAAAAAAGGAGGTTACTGCAAAAACTGATTTTTCAAGAATTTTTTTTGGCGTCGGGGTCGTTCGCATCCGAGTATACCCTTAAAGGGGTGTCCGAGGACCGTACCTATCCAGGGTTAAAAATTGCAGTCTTTCCCAGCAGTCAAGGTCCTTAACTTCTTTTATTCTAGCAGTATAGGACCTTTGTACTCTTTCTATATGTGCAATATCTTTTTGGTAGCGTGGGTACTATATCACATTGCAGTACTCGAGTGTAATATGTACATAAGTTTTGTAAAGCCAAATCATGTGTTCAGCTTTTTTTTTTTTTTAATTGTCTGAATATCATTCCCATTTTTGTTTTACATTTATCCAACAGTGTTGCTATTTGGTCGTTCCATATTATATTCCTATTTAACATTACACCAAGATCTTGAATTGCTTCCTTGTTTGTGATTGTCTCGTTATTAGGTCCCTCATATGCATATCCAATTCCTTCTCAGTTTCCATAATTTATTAATTCGAATTTATCGGAGTTAAATACCATCCTATTTATCTCTGCCCACTCATATATTTTGTATAGATCTCTTTGCAGTCAGTTCTTATCTTCATCACAGGTAATTTCTCTACTTATACTTGTGTCATCGGCGAAACTTCTCACTTCAGAATTTTTAACATCACAGTCTATGTCTGAGATCATAACAAACAGCAGTGCAGCTAATACCGTACCTTGTGGCACGCCATATATTACCTGATCTTCTTCTGATTTCTCGTCATTTGCAACTATTTTCTGTTTGCAGTTTTGCAGGAATTCTTTCACCCATTTTCCTATCTTTCCAACAATATTATGCTTTCTCCTTTTTTTTCTCTAATATATTATGATCTACCTTGTCAAGGGATTTTGCAAAATGTAGATAGATCACATCTGTGTCTTTTTTATTTATCATATTTTTGTATATGTTTTCATAGTGTGCTATCAGTTGGGTTTGTGTACTTTTTCCGGGCACAAAACCGTGTTGACCTAAAACAAATTCTTTTTACCAAATAATTCATTATTTTCTTTTTTATTACCCTCTCATACACTTTCATAATATGTGATATTAGACTAACAGGTCTATAATTGCTTGCCTCTATACTTGATCCACTTTTGAAAATACGGGTTATATAAGCTTATTTATGTTTAACATATATCTCACTCATATCTACACTTTGTCTTAGCAGTATTGCAAGCAGCTTTTCAATAGTGTGTGCATTTTTTATAGCAGAATCGCTAGAACTCCTTATGGTCCGGCTGCCGATCCATTTTTAATTTCGGTTATAACCTTGATAATATCTGCTTCATTAATATCTCTATCCGTCACATATTCACCATTTTCTTCTCTCATTTCTGTTTCATCATTCTCATTCACAATTATTGGCGTAAACTCACTCTTATATTTTTCTACTAATATGTTGCATATTTCCTTTTTTTTTCATTCTTTACCCGTCCTTCAATTCTTAGAGGGCTGTACCAACCGTGTGTCACACAATTGTACATAATTCCTTTTGCATATATTATGGTTGTATCTTCGCTCTTCCCTCGCACTAAACGAACATGAAAATTTATGTCTGCTGTTTCGTCTGTAACATTGTCTGTCTTGTTAACTTGTTATGTCCTGTTGCCTTGAGGTTTTGTATATAAAGGAGAGTGTTCTATAACAATATAACTCACTCAATTGCATCTTGCCTTTGAGTTCACAACCCTCTCTCGGCTCGTCACATTGGTGACCCCGAAAGTCGACTTGCTCCCACTGCCTTCCACCCCCACCTCCCTCGCCCGCCCGGACTCTACTACAGCAGTTGGTGCTGCGGCCGCCCCATTGAAACTTTCACCGCTCGCCAGTGGAGAGGCGTTTGCTTGGTTTCAGCGCGCAGAAGTCCAGTTTCGTATCAGGGGCGTGACTCGCTCAACCACCAAAGCGTATTATGTTCTCGCGGCGATACCCGAGGACACCTTCCCAGATATATCCTACTGGCTTTGTGTGACAAGGAGACACCCCAATAGCGTATGACGCCCTCAAAACATACCTTCTGCAGCAGTACTCGCCGTCGCCAGCCGCCCGTATAGCAAAGCCTTTTCAGCTCTCGCAACAACCGTTGGGGGACCAAAAGGCTTCCCTCACCCTCAGGGAAATGACCAGTATCGCTCGCCTTCAACCTGCCACAGACGGCTCTCCTCGTGAGGTGAACCTACTTCGTGCCCTTTGGATACGCTGTTTACCCGAACCTGTACGCGCTGCCATACCCGATGTCGATAGTTTACCCATAAAGGACTTGATGACCAAAGCCGACGCCCTTATGGACAGCCACTTCAAGACCTCCATCATCGCCTCCACCCCTGACGACGAGGAATGCCTATTCAACGTCAACCGAAGCTGACATGAATGCCGTAGGACATACACGCCTACCCCGTGACGTGCCGAAGCGGCGACAAAGCCGCCCACCACCCACCAATCGCTCGCGCCCCAGCGAACGACTTCTACAGCCAATTACTACCACCCATGTTTCTAATCTTTTCTTTTTACAGGATGCAGGAACGGGCGTGCAATTTTTGGTAGACACGGGTGCTTGTCGTTCTCTTTTGCCAAGGAAACTCTTCAAGGCACGACGTAGTCTGTCTACTTCTGCCGACGTCCGCTTGGTAGCTGCCAACGGATCTGCGATACCCACCTACGGTTACGAGAACCTCACATTATCGTTCGGAAACGGTAAATTCAATTGGAAGTTTCTGGTTGATGACGTCACAATGCCAATCCTCGGTGCGGATTTCCTCTCTCATTTCCACCTTCTGGTCGATGTCGCCCACCGACGATTGGTCAACGCGGACTCGTACTTGTCGACACCTCTTCAACCCACCCCTCTAACCTCGCTCTCCACATCAGCGCACCCACCAATGCCTACGCCCACCTCCTCACGTCGTACCCGGAAGTTTTCCGTCCAGAACTTCGCCAAACGCCCACGGTTCCTGCCAATCACGGTATTTATCACCATATCAAGACGACTGGACCCCCAGTCTTTGCAAAATTCAGACGTCTGGCACCGGAACGTTTGGCTGCGTCCAAACAGACGTTCGCCGAATTGGAGAAAATGGGCCTTTGCCAAAAGGCCTCCAGCCCATGTTCGTCACCCTTACACATCGTTCTGAAGAAAGACGGCTCCCTCCGTCCGTGCGGGGATTACAGGTGCCTGAACATGCAAACAGAACAGGATCACTATCCCCTCCAAAACATTGCTGATGTGACCTCCTACCTGCATGAAGCAAAGGTTTTCTCTACGCTCGACCTCCTGAAGGGGTATTATCAGGTGCCTATGAACCTAGAAGACATCCCCAAGACCGCCATCACCACTCTGTTTGGTACATACACCTTCAATTACTCCTGTTTTGGCCTTCATAATGCTGGGGCAACGTTTCAACGTCTCATAGATGGCATCTTAGGGGACCTCCCTTTCTGTGTATGTTATGTGGACAACATACTTGTGCTCTCCTCCTCAAAAGAGGAACACCTTCGTCACCTGCGCATCGTACTCGACCGCATGCAACAAAATGGCCTTGTAGTCTGGTACAACAAGTGTACCTTTGGCGCCAACGAAGTGTCGTTCTTAGGGCACCATATCACTCCTGAAGGAGTCCTTCCCCTCCCTGAGAAGGTAGCAGCCGTTCAGAATTTCCCCACGCCCTTGACCGTCAAAGCTCTGCAGGAATTCTTGGGCATGATTAACTATTATCACCATTTTTTGCCAGCCATTGCCGCCACTTTTGCTCCCCTCTACGCCTCCCTTAAGGGCTAGCCAAAGGACCTGAAGTGGGGTCCCCTACAAGAAACAGCCTTCTGCAATGCAAAGAAGGCCCTATCAACTGCTGCAGCTCTCACTTTTCCTATCCCACACGCCCCTCTCCTTCTCTCCACCTATGCCAGCGATGTCGCTATTGGTGCAGTACTCGAGCAGGTGGTCAAAGGCTCACCCCGCCCATTGGCCTTCTTCAGCAGAAAACTATCCAAGGCAGAATCGGGTTATTCTACCTTCGATCGAGAATTGCTGGCGGTGCACTTGGCTATCCGTCACTTTCGCCATTTCTTAGAAGGCACGACCTTCGTCACTCGCAGACCACATGCCTCTGGTGCACGCCTTCACTCGACAGTCTGACGCCTGGTCCGCCCGTCAATGCCGACATCTCTTCGCCGTGGCTGAATACAATTGCACCCTCCTATACGTCCCTGGGAAAATGAATCCTGTTGCTGATGCCCTGTCAAGAAACACGTTGGCTGCCGTTCAACTGGGATTGGATTACAACGCCCTGGCTGAAGCCCAACGACAGAATCCAGAGTATGGAGCTTGTAGGACATCCTGCAGGTCCCTCCGTTGGGAAGATTTTCCCCTCGAAGACTCCAACACCACCCTCCTCTGTGACGTCAGTACTGGTAGACCGCGACCTTGGATTCCTGCTCCCATGCGCCGACAGGTGTTTGATTTCATTCACGGCCTTTCACATCCCTTGTGCCGTTCTACTGCACAGCTGTTGAAGGCAAAGTTCATTTGGCACGGCATTTCTAAGGATGCTAAGGATTGGGTTCGCGCCTGTACTTCTTGCCAAACTTTCAAAGTACATCGACACACGGATTCAGGAGTGGGCACCTTTCCTTAACCTCAGCGTCCTTTCGCACACATTCACGTCGACGTTGTAGGCCCCCTACCCACATCACAAGGACATCGTTACTTGTTTACCGTCATCGACCGCTCCACTCGTTGTCCTGAAGCCATTCCCATGGAAACTGCAATGTCCGCCTCATGTACATCTGCCTTACTCTCTGGATGGGTTTCAAGATTCGGTATCCCTGAGCATATTATTTCTGACAGCGGAACCACTTTCACCTCTCAATTGTGGACGTCATTAGCGAATCTCCTGGGCATCACCCTACATCAGAAAGCGACCTACAATTTTCTGCCAATGGAATGATTGAACGTTTTCATCGCACCCACAAAGCAGCTTTGATATACCGCTGCAAGGATTGCAACTGCTTTACTCAGCTTCCCTGGGTCCTCCTGGGACTAGGGACCACTCCTAAAGACGCCCTCGACGTCTCGGCAGCTGAAATGGTGTATGGCAACCCGTTGGTCATCCCTGCCGAATTTTTTCCCTCTACAACCTCCTCCGACGATCTCCAGAGCATACGTTACGTCGTGGGAAAATTTACTCCGTGCCGCCAGACTTACAAGCCCCCAGCGAAGCATCACATACCAACGGACTTGCACTCTGCAACGCACGTCTTCCTGGGCAACGACACTAGCAAGCCACCACTAACGCCCCCTTACACGGACCCTTTCCTTGTGATCCGACGCAGTCCGAAAGCATCCCTACTAAACATTCGGGCAAAGAAGACTGGGTCTCCATTGATCGTCTAAAACCTGCTTATCTTCTGCCAGATGACCCGCCTACAGTTCGCCTCTCCAGATCAAGGCCCCCTATTTAACATGTACAGTATGTCATTTTTAGGGGGGGGGGAGCCATGTACCAACCATGTGTCACACAATTGTACATAATTCCTTTTGCATATATTATGTTTGTATCTTCGCTCTTCCCTCGCACTAAACGAACATGAAAATTCATGTCTGCTGTTTCCTCTGTAACATTGTCTGTCTTGTTAACTTGTTATGCCCTGTTGCCTTGAGGTTTTGTATATAAAGGAGAGTGTTCTATAACAATATAACTCAGTCGATTGCATCCTGTCACAACCCTCTCTCGGCTCGTCACAGGGCTTATTTGTAATATCCCTTTCTTCATCTTTTTTGCATAGGAGTAAAATACTTTTATTTTTTTTGTATATATTTTGAAGGGTCCTTTCTTTTCAGTCCCTTTTTTCATTTTCTTTTGATTGTATAATCTTTAGTTTTGCATTTTCTATATTACTTTTTATTTCCATCATTTTCCATATTTTTTTTTTTTTCAAGATTTTTTTCCACTTTATAATTTTCTGAAATAAGATCCTTCTGTCTCTTGGTATGCATATCTGGTGTTTATTGTTTCTTTTTGGTACATATTTTTTCAACAATTTTCTTCAGTATTTTGTACAGTATATCTGTATTTACCTGTACATTATCACTTACAGATAAATTTTTACATTCTTTGTCCAGTTCTTTATTTATTTCTGACCCTTTTATATTCTTACTACAAAAATTATATTTTCAATATCCTCCCCATCATTTTATCCTTTTATTTCCCCTAAAATCACTTGCTTTGGGATGGTTTATTAATTCTATGACATTGCGGTCTGAAATTCCAGTGTTATACACTATTATTTCTTTAACATAATTCACCTCATTCACAAATACTAGATCTAGGACATTTTCCTTTCTTGTTGGAATGTGGTTTATTTGTTGCATATTATGTTCTAATAGCATATCTTGAAGCTTTTCAAATTGCCTCTTCTCTTCTGCGCTACTATTACTCTTTTTATATGCATATATACAACCACTTTCTTCTATCCCTTATTTTTAATCCACGAACGGGAAGTTAAAATCTCCTGATAGGAGTATATTCCAGTCTTTATGGTTTTTACGTATATCATCTATTTTTTTTTTCTATTATTATGTCAAACTCCTTAGTATTTGGGGGTTTGTAAACTATAGTATTCACTAGTTTTTCATATTCAAATTCTACCGCAATCAATTCACATTCTATGTTGCTGTATTTTTTCACAGACTTTTCCTTGATTTGTGTCTCTTCCTTATATTGCGGTTCCCCTTTGATTCCTATTTCTTCTGTCTGATCTATATGTTTAGAAACCCTTTATCTGGTCATCACTGCCAGTCTCTTGGGTACACCATGTTTCACTTATATCTAATATATATTTTTTTTCAATTTGGATTAGTTCTTCTAAGAACTCTATTTTCCTTTTAGAGTTACTCGTGACTAAACCCTGTGCATTCATCATTATTATGGTTTGTGTTTCATCCCAATTATTTAATATTTGTAATAATATCAATTCTCCCATGCTTCCTTCCTGTTCTGATATGATGTTCTTTTCTTCATTTCCAGGAATTCAGCCATTAAAAAAATCCAGCTTTTCTATTATATTTGCTCTTTTTCACCTTCATATTTATTTTTGTGTGTATACCTGCAAGTATCCCCATATCTGCACCAACCCCTGGCATTATATATGCATTCTTTGTAGTTGGGCTCTAATTGTGCATATTTAGGTTGAAACGCATCATATCTTGGGGTCTTTTGTAAATAGTGCAGTATATACTAGGCTTGTTTTTTTTTTTGTTTCTTTTTTTTGTTTAATTTTCGCTTTCATTTTTCTTTTCTGTTTGATGAGTTTTATTACTTTCATTCATAGTTGCAGGATGCATATATCCACATTTTTTGTTGAATTAGCATCCTTTTCCTTCTTTTAGGTTTTTGGAAATTTTTGATGGATATCTCTGCCTTTGTCTCCATATCCATCTAAATACGCACATTCACCATATATTTCCTAATTATGGCATGTCTTTTGATGCTTGTAATAACAATTCCCTCTTTTCAGCAAATTGCATACTATATCTTTTTTTTTTTTTTTTGTTCTTGCTCTTCCCTAAAAGTATGTAGGTCTGGGTAGAGTCTCTTGAGTCTATTATTTGTTTCCATCTGATAATTTATTTCTTCATAATTATGTTGTTAGATGACATCATAAGTTGTATCAATGATTTCCTCTGCAGCCTTACACATACCCTGTTCATTTCTCTTCTTCTTCTTCTTCTTCTTCTTCTTCAACTAATTGCAGATTCAGTCTCGACTTGATTATATTTTCTATCCTGACTAAGCATGTTGAATAGAATACCTTTGAGTCTCTATTTTGTATTTTGTGCTGTATTTCAGCACATGCAGGGTGTGTTGGTATATGACAAGCATCGCATTTTCTGATCAGTTGTTGAGGATTAATAATGGAATACCATATCTTACATGCATTGCACCATTTTGTCATTTTTTTCCCAATGCATCAATCAGCATATTCACCATATTAGACTTCTCACTGTTCTTTGATGGAATGTGTTGATTGATATAAACTTTCTTTATAAGTCTCTTTATCCCCTGGATCTTCTTTGGAATATCTTTTATTAGTTTACCGGTGTTTTCCGCAGATTTGCTCCAGTATGTTGGATCATATTGTTTTAATATGTCTGTGTATATTTATCCGTCAAAATGGTTGTAGTTACTAGCGACCTCTGTTACCAAATGGTCTATTTCTTGTTTTGCTAACTCTTGGAATTTACCTTTGCTGATTGCAACAATATTCCTCTAAGCTTTGCCTGTGATATAGAGCGCCATCTTGATCAGATTTTTAGTAATTCAGAAGATAACTATCCTATACCGACGTTTTATCCCACTTTTCTGGCCTCAAACTAATCACAGAGTATTCACGAAAACTTGTAGCTATATTGCACACGATAGCCTTTTGTTATCCGCGTTAAATAAGCTAATTTCTCGGATCAAAGAATGGGACTCACTAGCATACAGTAACAATAAGCACACAGAGAGAGAGAGAGAGAGAGAGAGAGAGAGAGAGAGAGAGAGAGAGAGAGAGAGAGAGAGAGAGAGAGAGAGCGTTAGAATGAAGATTATATTAGATCCTACTCCGAAACATTGAAGAACACCTTCATTCCGGCTCACTAGTACATTGGCATTTTAAGTGCTTGAGTCTCGAGATCTGGCGTATAAATAATTGTTTTCTGTCGACTCCCACTTTTCCAATGTTCCTAAATAAGGTGGCTTCCGTCGTCTTAGTCCCTCTTGGGATTTCTTCCCTGACAGGAAACAAATAGACGTCGGCCCTTAAGTCAATCTTCCATATCGTTGAGGCTCTTGGAAAAAAATCCTACAGTTATTGGAGTCACATGTTTTTCCTTAGAGGTCTCTCTCTCTCTCTCTCTCTCTCTCTCTCTCTCTCTCTCTCTCACTCTCTCTCTCTCTCTCTCTCTCATTTAACGACTTGTTACAAACTAGTACCGTATTCGTCTTCTTTGGAATTATCAAACTGATATTCACTTAGATTTAAATACATTATTTCTTCAATATTGTATTCAATCTCACCCCAATCTAAATTAAAAAAATCACTGGAGAGAGAGAGAGAGAGAGAGAGAGAGAGAGAGAGAGAGAGAGAGAGAGAGAGAGAGAGAGAGAGAGAGAGTAATTTCATCCAAGTGATAAAGTGATTACTCATTATGGTAATTTGTATTTTATTTTCATATAGTAATTTTCAATCACTTGGATATTTTTTTTTTTTTTTTTTTTTTTTTTACCTCACTTCGTTCTACAGTGAACCCTCGCTACTTCGCGGTTCGACAATCGCAGATTCACCACTTCGCGGGGTTTTCCCATAACCCATATATATATACATATCGCGGATTTTCCGGAAAATTCGAAAATACCGCGAAATCTGAAGACAACCAAATACGATATTTTGTTACCTGTAATTCCATTAATACTGTAATTAGTAATATCTGCTCTTACTGATTATTCATTGCATTACATATGATATATAATTCAGCACAGAAAGAAATAAAACACGAAAAGAGAATGTGATCATACGATAATTCAGTACGTAGTAAAATTAAATCGAACATGAAACGCAAATCAGATGCAGTCATACCATATTAGAATGGTGTGTACTGTAATGGATGTGCTTCTTTTCCATGAATCTTTTGTATGTATACGTACGTAGTACAGTACTGCATCCAATAATATTCTTTGTTGCAAAAATCACATTTCGAATACTGTAAGCGTACGAGAGAGAGAGAGAGAGAGAGAGAGAGAGAGAGAGAGAGAGAGAGAGAGAGAGAGCGTAAAATAGCGTACGTAAATTTTTATTATTATTGTTATTATTATCATTGTTGTTGTTGTTAATAAAATTATTATTGTTATTATTAGTAATCATTATTATTATTATTATTACTGTACAGTATTATTATCATTATTTATTATTATTACGGTATTGTACTTAATCTACGTACGTTCATTATGCGCAGGGCATCTTCTACTGAGCGTACACGCCGTCGTTTCAGGTGGCGTCATAAAGAAAAAGATTTCATTTGGAAGTCCTAAGAAAAATACGTAAACTAAAACATTGGTAATAAAAAAATCAACATACAGTACTGTATAATCAATATAATCGATGCAAAAACTAACCTATACATATATGTGTACACTAAATGAGTTTGTTTCTTCATTATGATCAGAGATGAACGTAAACAAAACATTGGTTGCCATTTTTTATCGTGCTTTTTAGGTGTTTAGGAATCACATGATATAAAATCGCCTTTAATATTTGTGCCTGTTTTAGTTTAGGGTGCTGTAGTACATGCATTAAGTGTTCTGTACATTAAAGGGTGGTTTGTTAACAGTACTACGTACAAGGGAAGGTTTTAAAAGTCCGAATATACATGTTAAATAAATAGGTAAATATGCTGTCACTACTTCGCGGATTTTCACCTATCGCGCCCACGTCTGGAACCTATCTACCGCGATAAACGAGGGTTCACTGTATACTCACTTGACTC
>NC_090736.1:111498569-111508569 GCF_036898095.1 Palaemon carinicauda
GTATAAGAGGTAATAATTTACCAATTAACTACAATTGATAATTGAAAAATACATTTACCCATAGCACTTTGGAAAGATTGACTTTTAATCTTATATGCTTATTAAAATTATTTAGTTGTCTGTAAAGGTATGTTTATTAAAAATAGGACTATATTTCGTGAGTATAGGAGGGAAAATATTTATAATGATGATATCTAAACATTGACTGAATGATATAGAAATTGTAATCAGACTCTAGAATTGTTTTTATTTTATAGTTTTTCAAACATAAATGAAGCTTATTCTATAAACTAAAAACATGAATATATAACAGTAACCACAATAAAGATCATATTGTGTACTAAGATTTATAGTAAATGTGTAATAATATGAGACTGACCTTGAAATATCTATTCACTCATCACATGGAGTATAAGATAAAAACGTTTTCTTCTAAAGAATGTGTTGGAGTTCGCTCTTTCGATGGGGTTATCCTTTATACGGTAATAAACAGTATATATCACAGAGTGGTATCACATTTTTCCGGAATGAATATTTATTTAGCTTTAAGAAAATCAGTTATATAGGCTTAAACTGAATGTTTCATAATCAATGTTACGGCTCGTTCAAGTAGCCTGAATATCCCTTAATCTGAGCCTCAAGTAGCCTGAATATCCGTTAATCAGAGCCAGCTTTTGCAGTTCTGACAGGAAGTTGTGTGCTTTCTGCAGGGAACATGCTCGTGTTGGTGCTGGTGGGTTGTCTTCTTTAATTTCATCAGCCTCCTCGTCTGGCTGCTTTTGCTGCAATATCTCAGTGATGCTTTTGGACCAGTCATTTGCAGGCTCATATGTGTCAGTGGCACTGTCTAGGGCACTAAATTTTTCAAAGTCTTTGTCAAAAAAGTCTTTGGACAATCCCAGTAATGTTAAGGGCACATGATCCTCACGGTCACTGTCCACATTGACATCAGGGTCAGACTATGAACACAAAGATGGCTGATATCCTGCGTGGGCAAAACACTTCTGAATCGTGCTAGCCTCGATAACCTGCCAAGAGCATTTCAACCAGAATATGGCATTAGGAACAGAAATTGTACGCAGTAGGCTATATCAGGATCAGTGGGCAAGCTTTGCGAACACGTATGATAACTGTTTCTTTCGACATTTTAGCTTCATTGGTTGGATAATGCCTTATATTCAGAGGCTAAAAAAAAAGAAAAAAGAAAGGAATAATAATAATAACATTGCTTAATTTGACATTCGCATGGGAGACTCTCAACAATTCACTGGTCTGTCATGCTTTTTTGTTGCAATGATATTGCACTGGAAGATTTGTGACCATTTTCTCGAAAACTTCAAGGTTTCTGAGATTTTCCGATCTTGAGTGGTGAAGTTTTTTTCTCCAGTCATTGATGCATATAAGTCAACAGTGAGGTTCTCATCTGCTTGTTTGCCTGCAGTTCAGTCTTTCACGTGAAATGTTTTGTTGTTGGTAGAGTTGACATAAACAGGCCTGTCTCGTCAATGTTAGAAATATCTTTTGCCTCATAACCAGCACACAAAAAGATAAGTTTGGTTTCCCATTCATCCACGACCGGTCAATGTCCCCCTTCTTGCTACCAGTTGTTCCCAGCACGATGTTGTGACATTTCAAAAAGGTTCCCAACCAGCAGTTTTGATGTGTAGAAGGATTCAACTATCAAATCACTGGCGAACTAGAGAGCTTTTTTCTCGCTTTGAAAAAAAAATACATAATTGCTTCCTTGTGTAATGTTAAATGAATATTTCTAAGAATAATTTCACACGTGAAATGTATAGATGTGAAATACAGTAGATACCCACCTCTATCAGAGGCCAATAAACCAGCAACCACCATGTGGTTACATGTGTAAACCACTGCCAGTTCAAATTACTGATTAACAATACCGGTTTTAAGGTGTGTGTGTTATTGGTCAGAGAGGGTATTGTTTTCATTATCATTTAGCACTAAAACTTTCGTTTCACAAGTCCCAGTATCTTCTCTATGCTAAATCCAAATACATCGCCAACTATAGAAGCTTTGAATGTTATCATACATTTCAATTGCTTTCAATTTGTCTTTGGGTGTTAGCAAATAAGATCTTTTCGTATTTTTCGACATTTTTCCAGAAATCTGTAAAGAAGTTTTTGAAGTAGGGGATACAAATTAACTATAACGAAACCAGTTTCTTTTTCAAATCTGACCATAGGTATCAATTGCAATCATCATCATACCACGATCTAATACTCTACTCAAGTCGACGATATATATATATATATATATATATATATATATATATATATATATATATATATATATATATATATATATATATATATATGTGTGTGTGTGTGTGTGTGTGCGTATATATATATATATATATATATATATATATATATATATATATATATATATATATATATATATATATATATATATATATATATATATATATATATATATATATATGTATAAATATATACATATGTATATATATATATATATATATATATATATATATATATATATATATATATATATATATATATATATATATATCTTCATGACGCTGAATCCCCTACTGCTGATACCTCCGTGGTCATCCAAGACACCAGAGGAAGCAGCATGGCCTACTGGATCTCCGCCACAATTGCTCGTCATTCACTCTTATTTCTAGCAAGCTCTCTTGCCTCTCTCACATCTATCCACCAATCACCCAGAGCTTTTTTCACTCCATCCATCCACCCAAACCTTAGCCTTCCTCTTTTACTTCTCCCATCAACTCTTGCATTCATCACCTTCTTTAGCAGACAGAACTTTTTCATTCTCTCAACATGGCCAAACCACCTCAACACATTCATATCCACTCTAGCTGCTAACTCATTTCTTACACCCGTTCTTACCCTCACTACTTCGTTCCCAGCCCTATATACTCGAGATACACCAGCCATACCCCTTACAAACTTCATCTCAAACACATTCAATTTCTGTCTCTACGTAACTTTCATTCCCCACGACTCCGATCCATACATCAAAGTTGGTACAATCACTTTCTCATACGGAACTCTCTTTACATTCATGCCCAACCCTCTATTTTCTTAATACTCCCTTAACTCCCCCCAACCCTTTGTATCCTTCATTCACTCTCTGACGTACATCTGCTTCCACTCCACGGTTTGCGGCAACAACAGACCCCAAGTACTTAAACTGATCCACCTCCTCAAGTAACTCTCCATTCAACATAACATTCAACCTCGCACCACCTTCCCTTCTCGTATATCTCATAACCTTATTCTTACCCATATTACTTCTCAACTTCCATCTCTCACACAACCTTCCAAATTCTGTCACTAATCAGCCAAGCTTCTCTTCCACGTCTGCAACCATCACAGTATCATCCGCAAACAACAACTGATTTACCTCCCATTCATGGTCATTCTCGTCTACCAGTTTCAATCTTCATCCAAGCACTATGGTATTCACCCCTCTCACCACTCCATCAACATACAAGTTAAACAACCACGGCGACATCACACATCCCCGTCTCAGACCCACTCTTACCGGAAACCAATCGCTCAATTATTTTCTATCCTAACACATGCTTTACTACCTTTGTAGAAACTTTTCACTGCTTGCAACAACCTTCCACTAACTCCATATAACCTCGTCACATTCCACATTGCTTCCCTATCAACTCTATCATACGCTTTCTCCAGATCTATAAACACAACATACACCTCCTTACCTTTTGCCTAACTGTAAAAATCTGATTCATACAACCCCTGCCTCTTCTAAAACCACCTTGTATTTCCAAGATTGCATTCTATGTATTATCCTTAATGCTATTGATCAGTACTCTACCATACACTTTTCCAAGTACACTCAACAAACTAATACCCCTTGAATTGCAACACATATGCATATATCCCTTAATCTTATATAGTAGTAAAATACACGCACAATCCCAATCTACTGGTACCATTGACAACACAAAACCTATATTAAACAATATCACCAACCATTTTAGTACAGTCACACCCCCTTCCTTCAACATCTCAGCTCTCATACCATTAACACCAGATGCTTTTCCTACTCACGTTTTATCTAGTGCTCTCCTCATTTCCTCTCTTGTAATCTCTCTCTCATTCTCATCTCACATCACTGGCACCTCAACACCTGCAACATCAATTATATCTGCCTCCCTATTGTCCTCAACATTCAGTAAACTTTCAAAATATGACGCCCACTTTTTCCTTGCCTCCTATCCTTTTAACAATTCCATTTTCTTCTTTCACTGTCTCTTCAATTCTTGAACCAGCCTTCCTTACTCTCTTCACTTCTTTCCAAAAATTTTTCTTATTCTCTTCATTTGACTAACCCAATCCCTGACGCACCCTCAGGTTAGCTGCCTTCTTTGCCTCACTTACCTTGCGCTTTACTTCCACATTTTTCTCTCTATATCTTTCAAACTTCTCTACACTATTACTCTGCAGCCATTCTTCAAAAGCTCTCATTTTCTCTTCCACTTTTATATAACACTCCTTCATTCCAACCTTCACTGCCCTTCTTCATGCTGCCTCCAACAAACTTCTTGCCACAAACATCACTTGCAATCCCAACAAAATTTTCTTTTACTAACTTCCACTACTCCTCTAAATTACCAGTTTCTCTTACTTACACTTCGTCATAAGCCTTTTTCAACCTTTCTTGATATTTACTTTTTACCCCCGGTTTTATTAGCTCTTTACCCCTCACTAGCTCCCTTTTACATCCCACTATATCCCCCCCACTCTTTTGCTACAACTAATTTTCCTTCCACCAAAATATGATCAGAAATACCGTTAGCTATACCCATAAACATGAGCACGTCTTTCAATCTTCCAAAATATTCTTATAGTTACCAACACATAATACATTAACGCCCTTTCTACCACTCTTCCATTTGCCGCTCTTACCCATGTAATCTTTCTTTTTGAAAAAGCTAGAACTTATCACTCTCTCATGCTCAACACACATATCTACCAGTCTCTCACCACTGTCATTTTCACCTGATACACCATACTTACCAATGACACCTTCAACCTCTCCAGCACCCACTCTAGCATTTAAGTCACCCATGACAACTACATAGTTCCTTCTACCCAGTTCTTCTACACACCTAGTTAATTAGTTTTAGAACTCATTCCGCTCCTCTTCAGTTTTCTCACAACCTCGCCCATACGCACTGACAAAAGCCCAACATTCCCTGCCGAACCTAACACTTACCCACATCAACCTAGATGATATCTCCTTCCAATACTTTACCTGTCATCCATTCACTCAGCAATAAAGCCACAACTTCTTTTGCTCTTCCCCTTTCAATCCAAGACACTCGACCATACATTTCACCAAACATCACTTCACCTTTCCATTTTATCTTTGTCTCACACAAAGCCAATATATCCATCCTTCTATTCCTAAACATACTTCCAATCTCACATCTTTAATCTCTATCGTACTACATCCACGCATATTCAAACACCCCAAAACTAGAGTGCGGGGAACAGTCACTCTCCCACCAGCTCCACCTCTTTGATGTCTCACAGTATTATAATACAGGAGAGGTGACATGAATAGAATCTAAATTTTAAAGTTATAGATTCAATACGAATGCATATTTAATATGAAGCGGCTAGACCGTACATTATCGAAAACAGACATCATAATCATCATTTTTGTCGACAACGAATTAAGAGAGCTTACATGAAATAAGATTTTTTTTTTTTTTTTTCTTTTTTTTTTTTTTATTGAGATATCGCACTCAAGCCATAACCATAGATTTTGGAATGATGTTGGGGGTTTTTGACAACTGATATTTTCAGCGGCAAAGTCAATAACTCCTATACTCCAAAATATATTCCATTGAAATTTTAATTCTTGTTTTTTTTATTTTTTCAAATATATAAGCCTTGGCTCTCACTTTTGTTCGTAAGTGACGATTTTTAACTAAAAACTCAGTAAACTACTCCTACAGTTCGACAGATATTAATATAATCTCCACAGAGTTTGACTAGTATTATATGAAATACATATATGACATTTTTTCCATTGATACTTGTCATGGAAAAGTCACAGTAGTCATGTTTCGTTACCGGTGGGAGGCCGAATCTAGGCGGCACCCTAAATTACTAGTATAATACTCGTTATATGTAAATGGAGTTGTCAGGGTTATATAGGATGGATATTTACTTTGCCCATTCCAATTTTCATGTTGATATGTGTCATAGAATTATCACAACAAATGTATATTTTGATAGGGATTAAATGGTTAATTTTTGGCTGTGTAGTAATTTGTTCTTAGAATAATTCAGTTGTTATTTTCGGTGGCAGGGTCAATAACTCATATCTCTGTGAATATATTTAAATCAAATTTAAAGTATTGTTCAGTTCTACACATACACACCCACACACATATATATATATATATATATATATATATATATATATATATATATATATATATATATATATATATATATATATATATATATATATATATATATATATATATATATATATATATATATATATATATATATATATATACACACACACATATATATATATATATATATATATATATATATATATATATATATATATATATATATATATATATATATATATATATATATATATATATATATATGTATAATTATACATATATATATATATATATATATATATATATATATATATATATATATATATATATATATATATATATATATATATATATATATATATATATATATATATATATATATATATATATATATATATATATATATATATATTATTATTATTATTACTATCCAAGCTACAACCCTAGTTGGAAAAGCAAGATGCTATAAGCCCAGGGGCTCCAACAGGGAAAAATAGCTCAGTGAGGAAAGGAAATAAGGAAATAAATAAATGAAGAGAACAAATTAACAATAAATCTTTCTAAAATAAGAAACAACTTCAAAACAGGCATGTTATATAATAAACTATCAACAACATCAAAAACAAATATGTCATAAATAAACAATAAAAAGACTATGTCTGCCTGGTCAACAAAAAACATTTGCTCCAACTTTGAACTTTTGAAGTTCTACTGATTCAACCACCCGATTAGGAAGATCATTCCACAACTTGGTCACAGTTGGAATGAAACTTCTAGAGTACTGCGTAGTATTGAGCCTCGTGATGGAGAAGGCCTGGCTATTAGAATTAACTGCCTGCCTAGTATTACGAACAGGATAGAATTGTCCAGGGAGATCTGAATGTAAAGGATGGTCAGAGTTGTGAAAATTCTTATGCAACATACATAATGAACTAATTGAACGACGGCGCCAGAGATTAATATCTAGATCAGGAATAAGAAATTTAATAGACCGTAAGTTTCTGTCCAACAAATTAAGATGAGAATCAGCAGCTGAAGACCAGACAGGAGAACAATACTCAAAACAAGGTAGAATGAAAGAATTAAAACACTTCTTCAGAATAGATTGATCACCGAAAATCTTGGAAGACTTTCTCAATAAGCCTATTTTTTGTGAAATTGTAGAAGACACAGACCTTATATGTTTTTCAAAAGTAAATTTACTGTCGAGAATCACACCTAAAATTTTGAAAGAGTCATACATATTTAAAGAAACATTATCAATACTGAGATCCGGATGTTGAGGAGCCACCGTCCTTGACCTACTGTACTTACAATCATACTTTGAGTTTTGTTAGGATTCAACTTCATACCCCATAATTTGCACCATGCACTAATTCTAGCTAAATCTCTATTAAGGGATTTACCAACCCTAGATCTACATTCAGGGGATGGAATTGATGCAAAGAGAGTAGCATCATCTGCATATGCAACAAGCTTGTTTTCTAGGCCAAACCACATGTCATGTGTATATAGTATGAAAAGTAATGGGCCAAGAACACTACCCTGTGGAACACCAGATATCACATTACTATAATCACTATGGTGCCCATCAACAACAACTCTTTGAGATCTATTACTTAAAAAATCAATAATAATGCTAAGAAACGACCCACCCACTCCCAACTGTTTCAGTTTGAAAACAAGGGCCTCATGATTAACACGGTCAAAGGCAGCACTAAAATCAAGGCCAATCATACGAACTTCCCGACCACAATCAAGGGATTTCTGTACAGCATTGGAGATTGTAAGAAGGGCATCACATGCTCCAAGGCCTTTCCGAAAACCAAATTGCAAACTAGGGAGTAGATGATTACCTTCAGCAAATCTATTAAGACGTTTTGCCAGAAGACGTTCAAAAACTTTAGATAATATGGGAGTTATGGAAATTGGGCGGTAATCAGTGGGACTTGAGCTACCACAAACACATTTACATAGAGGAGTATTATTATTATTATTATTACTATCCAAGCCACAACCCTACTTGATGCTATAAGCCCAGGGGCTCCAACAGGGAAAAATAGCCCAGTGAGGAAAGGAAATAAGGAAATAAATAACTGAAGAGAACAAATTAACAATAAATCATTCTAAAAAAAGTAATGTCAAAAGAGATATATCATATATAAACTATTAACAACGTCAACAACAAATATGTCATATATAAACTATAAAAAGACTCATGTCCGCCTGGTCAACAAAAAAGCATTTGCTCCAACTTTGAACTTTTGAAGTTCTACTGATTCAACAACCCGATTAGGAAGATCCCCTAGATCTACATTCAGGGGATGGAATTGATGCAAAGAGAGTAGCATCATCTGCATATGCAACAAGCTTATTTTCTAGGCCAAACCACATGTCATGTGTATATAGTATGAAAAGTAATGGGCCAAGAACACTACCCTGTGGAACACCGGATATCACATTCCTATACTCACTATGGTGCCCATCAACAACAACTCTTTGAGATCTACTACTTAAAAAATCAATAATAATGCTAAGAAACGACCCACCCACTCCCAACTGTTTCAGTTTGAAAACAAGGGCCTCATGATTAACACGGTCAAAGGCAGCACTAAAATCAAGGCCAATCATACGAACTTCCCGACCACAATCAAGGGATTTCTGTACTGCATTGGAGATTGTAAGAAGGGCATCACATGCTCCAAGGCCTTTCCGAAAACCAAATTGCAAACTAGGGAATAGATGATTACCTTCAGCAAACCTATTAAGACGTTTTGCCAGAAGACGTTCAAAAACTTTAGATAATATGGGAGTTATGGAAATTGGGCGGTAATCAGTGGGACTTGAGCTACCACAAACATATTTACATAGAGGAGTAACATTACCAATTCTCCAACAAGTGCTAAAAGCTCCTCTTCTTGCTAACTTGCGTAAAATAACAGATAACTTTGGAGCTAAGAAATCTGCTGTCTTTATAAAAAACAAAGGAAAAATACCATTTGGGTCTACACCTCCATAAGCATCAAGGTCCATCAACAGAGCTTTAATCTCACGAGATCGAAAAGCTAAACTAGTTAGTTTAGCCTCAGGAAAACAGGAATGAGGAAGTTCAAGTTTTTCATTACTCTGTTTACTGTCAAAAACATCAGCCAAAAGGGTTGCCTTTTCCTTTGGACAGTGATTGACGGAGCCATCTGGTTTAAGTAAAGGAGGAACTGTTGCATCTACACCAAAGAGTGCAGATTTAAGGGTAGACCACCATTTATGTTCCTGAGTTGTACCATAGAGGGTTTCCTTTATGATTAAATTGTACTCCTTTTCAGTTGAGGCATAAACTCTCTGAGCAAAAGCTCGAAGCTGAGTATAGTTGTTCCAGGTCAAATCTGATCTGTTACCCTTCCAAAGGTGATAGGCCTCCTGCTTCTCCAAATAAGCACGTCTACAATCATCATTGAACCACGGTTTGTCCTTCACTTGGTACCTTAGCACACGAGAAGGGATACGCCTATCAATTATGTTGACTAGATTCTCATTCAAAGGGACAACAGGATCTACACTATTATATAATTGTGACCA
>NC_090736.1:111513569-111518569 GCF_036898095.1 Palaemon carinicauda
AAAGAATTAAATGAACGTTGATGCAATAGAATGATATTCCAAATACTTTTTGAAGAATTTAATATGCAACTCGAATTTTAGTTTAAAATATCTAGATGAGAGAAAGCAGTTGACAACCAGACTTGATAAGGATACCCAACATAGGTATTGTGAACGAACTAAAGAAGTTCCTCATAATACCTGTAGATATATTCAAAGAAAATCTTAAGACTTTTTATGAGCAACGTTTACCGTAAAATAAATCAAGAAACAAACGTTTTGTTCCTCAAAGGTATATTTATGATAAAAAATATCGAAAAGAATCCCAAAAGAGTTTATTATTGCTAAGGAAACATTGCCAATTAATCATCTGAAGTACTTTTACTTGACCAACTTGCAATCATATTTCAAGTTTTATCAGGGTTAAACCTGATCCCATATACTATACTTCCAATCAGGAAATAATTTTAATTAGTAAGGTTTCAGTTAAAATAAGACTATATACAGAAGATGAAATCGATACAGGTAGTTTATCATTAATGGCTTATGCAACAAAGCAACAAAATTAAGAGGCTAAGAACATTGAACTAGTAACATCGGATATTAAATGCTTATACTCGATAGAGAGCCCATTAATGACTACTCTCTGTCATGTATTGAAGAAAAATTCAATAATGATGAGGAGAAATGCCTCACCTATTCAACCTGTTAAGAAAAAAAAATGGCAAGACTAACATGGTGAGTGGCTTCACTGATATCAAAGCCAATCATACGAACTTCCTGACCAAAACAAAGGGACTTGTGAGAGCAAGACTGAAATCTAGAGAAATAATTGTTACCTTCAGAACTCTTATTTAAACGTTGTGACAGAGACGTTAACAACAGTCTAGATTACATAAGAGGTATGGAAATTGGAAAGTAATCGTTTGGGCTCTATCTACAAAAACTTGCAAAATTAAGAGACAAAATAGGAACTAAAAGGCATGTGTCTTTATAAAGAATAAACAAATGAATGAATAAATATAAAATTTTGATTTACATATCCATAAGAATTGAAGTCTCCTAAAAGTTTTTATCTTAATGAGAATGAAAATATGGATAAAGGAAAGTATGAAAGAGGAAGAATTAGTATTTAATCATTTTACTTCCAGGCAGCAGCATCATCCAAAAGGATTGCCTTTTCCTTTGGACTGTGAGTAACAGACATATCTGGTTTACGAAAAAAAAAAAAACGGTTAGGTTTACACTAAGGAGTGCAGATTAGAAGGTACTCAACCATTAATGGTCCTAATAAAGGTAGGGTGGGGTAATCAAGTACTCTCCGACTGACTTGTACCAGTAACACTTTTTTTTTTTTTTTTTTTTTTTTTATATTGTATCCCTTTTCCATTGAAGCGTAGAGTGTGTGAGCAACAGCTCTTAGATGAGTTTAGTCATTTCATGTAAAATCAGATCTCATAATTTTCCAAACATGATAAGGCACCACCATAAGGTAAAACTAACTTTTGAGAAAGTAAAAAAAAATTAAAAAAAAAACTTATTGTGGAAGAAATCTAATGTATTATTCATATGATAAACAGATATTTTAATGTAATACACCCTTTAAGAAAATAAGAAAAACTGTTTTCTTATGCCTGGCCTCTAACTTATAAGCCTTGCGGATAAATATTACTCATATCCCTACCATTTTCGTATCTTTTCAAAGCTACAGGATGAATTAAATTCAATTGACGAGTCCAACAATGTAAATTAGGCCTTATCCTTGTTTTTATTGTGTAATGTCGTACGTTTCGTTTTAAAACGCCAAGAAATCTTGTATTTGTTATATATCTTTTAAGTGCAAACTTTCCTGAAAATTATCATATTTCACATAAATCTTGATATACATACGAACACAGAAATAAGTGAGATGAATGACTGTAGTTTGGATTAATCCTCAAACAGTTGTAGATATCATTAAAGCAGAGTCGATTCAAGACCTAATATGTCAACAAAGATAATAATTACACATTTTTTCTATGACAACTCTTTTTGAAATAAAAAAAAAATAATAATTTGGAAATATGATTGCGTTAAGTATTCAAATACGTTTTACGAAAGATACTAATATTACCTCTGATTACGTATTTTTCCAATAAAAATCTAAATATCACCAAGTCAGTAAATGACCTATAACACATCATTAACAATAAATAGATACTGAATATCATGCTGATACAGTATTTTCAAGAAATAACTACGCCCACCTGAAAACCCTCCGATGCAAAAGGAAAAAAATAAAATTCAAATCAACTCATACCTCAAAAAAAAAAAAAAAAAAAAAAAAAAAAAAGCGTCAGAACCCTCCCTTGATAACAAGTGAAATATTACAAACATAATATGCAGATGCAATGAATTTCCTGGCAGTTAACCTCATTAAAGTATGGATGATTTGTAGAACGGCAAATTCAAGTCATTGTAAATGAACACATCTTCACGGAAGAATTTATGACATGATGCGTACTGAAGAAAAGCGTCGGAGGAAGTCACTGGCCTTGTTTGTCTTTGTTTCGTAGTAGACCTTAATTCATAGAGCAATGTAACACAAATATTATGCAGTATCTAATTTAGAAGTATTTCTATTGTTCCAAAAATCTTGTCACAACACACTCTGGTAAAAAATGAATTATATTGATAACTATACCTAAATACAACACCTAAGACAGATCCAAATAATAGCACTGATTGAAATAATAATAATAATAATAATAATAATAATAATAATAATAATAATAATAATAATAATAATAATAATAATAATAATAATAATAATAATAATAATAATAATAATAATAATAATAAAATGAATAAGTTCAGTAACTAGAAGTCTTGTGCATTCCGGGGCCCGTGGGATATGGGTTTCAATCATCAACACACAGGTGTTGACTTGAGTATGCTTCTTTACAATAATTACCTCTGTCCACTCAGCTAAAATCTAGTACCTCTCCTGATTTAGTAATTGCCAGCTAAGGGGTAAATACTATATGAAAAATAGTCAAGAAATCCAACACAATAATGTAAATGGAATTCCTAGAAATAGAAGGGCCTCGTCTCTATACCAGGTATACAATTTAACTACAGATTTGAGAGCACAGGTAACTGAGGTTCATCGCCAGTACAACAAAGAAGAAAATGAAAAGGGAAGGAAATGAAGAAGTATGGAGATGCTACATTCAGAGAGGTCAACAAAGAGACGATTCTGAAAAAGAATACAAAACTTCTGGCATCTTAAAATCAACTACCACAGACAGAACAGAGACTGGCCTATCAGGTGAAAAAAAATTAGTTAAGAAAACTGGTTATCTAAAAGTTAAAGAGAAAAAATAAAAAGACATAAGCCAACATCCAAAGAAGAATTACATGAACCACACAATCAGATAGAAGAAGTAGTAACAACAGTGGGAACTTGGAAGATAAGGAAGGAGATGAATGAAAAATAGAAGAGCACAAGAGGCGCCTGAATAATATATGAGAAGAAATCAAACAAAGAATGGTGGCCAACGCAGAAAAGATACAGAGTATGCAAACCATAATCAATGATGTCATTAGGAGCAAAACCATCAAAAAGACTGCTAGTACTTATGGAATAACCAAGCAGCCCACAATGAACGAACAAGTCTATAAAAAGTGAGTTTTATTGAAGAGTTAAGCAAAGGTTTTCTTATATCACGACCAAGGCGATACGAAACCACCGACAGAAAGAAAACTTAAAACTGGAAAGCTCCAGTTACTTGCTCAAACACCCCATTCTTACATTCCAAAATTAATATGATTTTGTCTCCTTTCACATGAAATTAATGAATAATTTTTTTTTTTTTTTTCAGAAAATGGATAGTTTTCTTTCTTCCTTGTATAAGAAGTAGATTACGTATTAGACCCTCAACTACGAATTACAATTTAAATTTTCCTCTTTTTTATGGACTTTGGACGAGAAACCACACTAAACCGGGACTAGCTGACCTGAGTGTGCTATGATGAAACATGTGGTCCTCACTGTGGTCTACAGGATGTACAATTACATAAAAATTTTCTCTATGAAATATTAGCAAAGTGTTGTTATATTAGTAATGCTTGTGAACCTACTCCATATTTTATTTATATATATTTTTTTTCTTTCAGTGCATTTTCAGATATATTGAGAAAAATCAAGAAACTTACGTTCAGGCTTAATCGTTGGTGACATGGTGCTTATTTGTTGTTAAATAATTCCTATTTATTAGGTACATATTTGGAAATTTTTATGCTAGAATAATTCAGTTTTATGTATAGCGTTTAGTTAAAAAAAAAAAAAAATACACTTGTTATGTGGTTGTATTGTTGGCCAAGATTGTCCATATCTGAGTTGAATTCTTCATGGATACAACGGAAATATTTTGGAATTATTGTTTTGTTAGTGTAATCATCCTTTTTAGTGTCTTTCATCACGAATATGTTGGTGATTAACAAAAGGCTCGGAAAGAATGTAATTTGCATATAGTTCTTAATCGTGGAATAAAGGATGCACATTTATATTAATTAAAATAGTGATGGTTATACTTAAAATATTTGAAAACTATTGTAATGTTATGAAATCATAAGGATATACAGTTTTTTTCCTGAGCTTTTTTACTTATGATTATGATAGCTATAACTAATGCTTCTTTTTTTCAGCTTTTAACAGTAAGCACTCACTCCACTGAGGATGACAAGCTAAGTAGGTGGCCCCAAATCAGAGTACTGAGATTGAGTACAATATTAAGGATTACCTACTTAATGCCCTGAACGATGATAGCATCAATCGCTATTATCTTCTGAATATGCACCTGACTAATTAGAAGGTCAGACGTCTATAATTTAATGAGGGTATTTTGAATTATAAACTTCTATAATCATCATAAATGTGATAAGGATACCTTCCGCCAATTTTTTCTTTCTAGAATGAGTTACTTAGCTTCTTTTCTTTTAACAGCTTTTATGATTCACTTCAGACCAAAGCACTATCC
>NC_090736.1:111523569-111526069 GCF_036898095.1 Palaemon carinicauda
CCCGATCTCTTACCAAGGAGTTATAAAAACAATGTATGATGGCTCATGAATATGAAAAGAAATATCTCACTTTAAAGGTAAAAGCCGAAGGATGGTAGTGTATGATGATAGTAGTCTTAAATAAATGAAATATAACCTAGAAGTCAAGATTACCCATTTAATGGTCTATATAAGTCTACGTATTTTGTTACGACATAGAGTGAATGGACTTTTTAATCATAAAAACATTTGTGATTTCATTGTCTGAGAACAACTATTGTTGATGATTGAATGAAAGGAACCTTAGGGTCCTAAGTGTACCGGATGTTTGTCCAAGATATAAATACATTATTGGTAGGTTTAAAATTATAAAAAAAGGAGAATTTACAAGAATCAGGAGGATGGTAAGAAAATCATCACTACCAATATTTTAGTTCAGGTTTCATGCAAGAAACGTAGATTTAGGAAGATTTAACATATAACATGAGAAACCAAGGGTAATAAGAATTGTTGTAGGTGACTCAATCCCAAAATAAAAATCAAAGATCAGAATTGCATATTACACAAAGGTATACATACAAAAATTACTTGTTTATTAATGAAATTCCTGACATACTAACAAACTAGTAACACTAACTCATAGTGGTGGTACCGATGTACTATCAGGAACTTTGTTCCCAGAACTTGACATATGAAAAACCAAAGACATACTGGTCTACATAGGATTTGACAAGCAAAGGTTTGGTGAGTCTTGAAAAGAATATTTTGAGCCTAGGATAAATATATAGATATTCATGTTTCGAGATTTTGCTCTCGGACAATGCGCTTGAATTTACTAGTGATTAATGAAAACTGCAATTTTTTTTTCTTAACGTAAGAAATGTGAATAAGCATTAAGAAGTCAAGCTCAAATAGAAGAATAAAAGGGGCAGATGGAATAAATAGGAAGGGGTTAAGGATATTCTGTGAACTATAAATAGACCAACATAGAGGACTGATATTAAATAACTCGGTATATTAAAAAGATCAGATTTTTGTTACATAATTTAAGAAAGACTGCTAAACTCCTTGAAAAAATGTCAAGCAAATCTTTTGGGCACTCATGCAATATTGAGGGTAACAAATGAAACAATATTGTGAATATATAAAGTGTGTTATCCCAAAACTTGAATATGCATGTATTCTATTAACATTAATGAAGGTCCAAATGATAAATATCTTCAAATAAATAAGGACCACATATAGTATTGAAATACAAAATAAGGTGGAACTATATATATTTTTTTCTTGATATTGAAATACGTGTGAAAAGAGAATTTTTTGATAAGTTATGGGTAATGATGACAGTTGATGAATAGAAACCCAGAGGTGATTGATGATTTATAAGTGTAGTGGTTTATTTACAAGATTGATTTAAAAACGATGCCAATAGAGCTAAAGAGTTATCATTGCATTTTATAGGCGATGCATTCAGCACTACTTTGTGTAACAAGTGTAATAACGATAAACATCCATGTAGAAAAAAAAAATAATTTGTTTATGATTTTAATGCTGACTAAAATATCTTCAATAATTATGAAGAAAGGGTAAAAATCGAGGTGACTTACGATATATAATTATAAAATATATGCTAAAGTTAAACTGAATATCACTATTAAATTGAGGTGAGGAAAGATTTAAATAATTAAAGATGTAAATGTGCACCAATAATAAACTTCCAGGAGCTTAATGTTTCAAATGGTATTTTTAGTTCCATAACAATTATAAACGAAATAGTGTATAATAAGTACATATGTAGACTTATATACATTGCCCACTTTAATTTTGCTCTAAGAAGAGTACGTGTGGAAGCACACGGAATTATATTCATGCCTGTGTAGGAAATAATTACTTGAAAGAGAGGAGATATAAACTGTTTTTGTTGAAATAGTCGGAAAGTGACTTATTTTACAGAGTTCTTTTTTTTATCTTTTTTTTTTTTTAATTTTCAGATGTTAGTTTCCTGGCACTTGAGTTTTATGACTTACCTTTTTAAAAGGCAATATATTTAAGAATTGAAGTTCTTGAGATGAAAATAAAACGCAGACAAGGTGCAAATAAGATTCAAATTCATAAAATGGCGTTATTATGTATTGCATATGTGTCTTGATTATGAAATAATTACGATGCTTTGATGATTTATGACACACATATAGAGGGTTTTGCGATATTTGAAGGTAAAAGAGACCATGTGTTTTTACTCATTATTCACTGGCAAGAACTTTCGAGGATTATTTTTATGCATTTATATGAATATGATAATGTGATTTGATGAGAGATGTTTCTTTCTGTGCCATTAAATAACAATGATTTATCGTGATGGAATTACTGAGTAAAATGGTTTATGGAAATGCTATGCAATGTTATGAAATATTTCTTGATATTTTAATTACAAATGAATAATAATCTTGATGAAAAATAACCTGCAAGTCACATAATTGTATATATTTTTTCTTAATTACAGGAAAGATTTCTGAAAAAC
>NC_090736.1:111531069-111538569 GCF_036898095.1 Palaemon carinicauda
AAATATTTAAATGATTCTACCTCATTATTCCTCCTCTTCCAATGATATTTCATCTTCCATTGCAAACTCCATTATCATCATCTCTTTCTTTCTTCTATTTATCTTGAGCGTAACTTCCTGAGATATTTCATGTATCCTGTTAAGAAGGCATTGCAAACTCTGTGGTGTTCTGCTAATAAGGACAGCTTCCTCACCATACTCAAGGTCAGCGAACTTCCTATAACCAATCCAGTCCTGTCATTCTTCACCATTTCAAACTTTTCTATTCATTACAAAATACAAGGGCGGGGGGGGGGGGGGTTTAAACAACATAGGTGATAACACACACCCTTGAAATACTCCACTGTTCACTGGAAATTTATTTGGTAGGACTCCACTAACATTAACTTTACACTTCATATGCTCATGAACAGACTTATTCAAATTTACCCATTCAAGACAAACTCAATAACACAGGAGACTTTCCACAAAATTGTCCAGTGCCTCCTATCAAAATGTCATTAACAGTTGATTCCTCTATTCTACACATTGCTGTACAACACGTCTTGAAATGAAAATTTTATCATTACAACTTTTACGTTTTCTAAATCCTGCTTGTTCATCTCTTAGCTTTTCATCAATCTTTTTTCTCTAGCCTCTGTAGAATAAACATACTGTATATTTTTAAGACAACTGACTTAAGTGTAATGACTCTGTAATTACTGCAGTCAGTCAAACCTTTTCTTGCTATTTTCACAAACACCCCTAGCTCCCATTCATCAGGCTTTACCTCTTCATGCCACATTCTACAAAATAATCTTGTAAGTATCTGGGTGTCACTTCATTTTCGGCCTGTATCATCTCAATAGTTATTCCACCGTATCCCAGGGCTTTCGATCGCTTAAGTTTTTTGAGGATAGCTACTAATTCAAAGACACCGAATTCATTCATGGGCACACCAAGGTCTTCTTAAGCTTCAGGTGTACCAATCAAATTATTCCCTTCCTGTCTCCTATTCATGACCTCACTAATGTTCCACCCAACGTTGCCTTTCTTCATCAAAGCCTGTTATAACAGATCCAACTCTCTTCCGGGTAGTTATATGCTTTTTATTCTTTGCTCCCGTAGATATTTCAATTATATACCATAGCCACAACTCTGAATTCATAGTTTTGTCAGCCTCATCTTCTTTACTGTAAAAATATTTTCTCCAGTTATTCCTGACTTTTTTCTTGACTTCACTATCATTACTGTCATACCTAGTATGCTCTATCCCGTTATTTAAATTACTTCCTACAAAATATTGAACAATAAATTTCTGTTTTTGTCTCTGTTTTATAGTATCCAAAGTATCATTTGATATCCATAGCTTACTCCTTGTAACTACATGTCCCAACACTTCCCTACCAACAGACTGATATATGTACTTAATATCACGCCATTCTTCGTTAATTGTCTGGTCTTCTTCTCTTAAAGTCTCTAAGACTGCAAATCAATTCGTACATACAATTTCAAATGTTTCTCTCACCTCATCTTCTATTTATAGTCGGGCAATGATACGCTGGTGATCATTACCAATATCTGCACCTCTGTAACTTCTCACATTTCTAAGAGTCCTCCTTCCCTGTTTATTAATGACTATGTGATCTATTTGATTTTTTCAATTGCCATATTGTGAAAACCATGTATATTTATGGATATCCTTGTTCTGGAAAACAGTATCTCCAATAAGAAGATTGCTTGCTGAACAAAAAACTTATAAAATGAGCTCCATTTTCATTTGCAACTTCACCAAGTCCCAAAACCTCCATTACACTTTTTATGCTTTGATTAATCTTTCCAACTTTAGCATTGAAGTCACTAATCAAAATTTTCATATCTCTCCTAGGGTATCATCTATTACACTCCCCAGTCTTTCACAGTTTTCATTTTTTTTTTCAGGGGCATAATTTGCTTGTGCATTACACACAATAATGCTCATATTGCACTGCTTTAATTTAAACTTTGCAAATAACAATCTGTTATTTACAGCTCTCCACACAGTTAATGCCTTCTCTACTCTCAATGTCATCATCATTCCTACCCCTTCTCTTTCAATTACACCAGTTCTTCCTGAATAGATATATATGCATTGCCTTGGTGTAAGATTTCCTCACCAATCCCCTTGCAACACGTTCCACTTAGAGCCAAGAAATCCAAATTATACTTCATACATTCATTCTCCATTTGCTCTAACTTCTCAATCTGATTCTGGATTCCATCATTCCAAATTAACAATTATCCATTTTTCTTAAGCATTTATAAACCTGAAGATTCTTATACCCTACTATGCCCAGGACTGGGGGCCATTCTGTCATTTGTGCTTTTCACAAACTGACTAAATCCATAAAGGATTCATTGGCTAAAATCATTAAAGGAAAGCCAGTTCCTTGTGATGCGCAGTACTTATCTAATTAAGGAAAGGGATTCCTGCCAGTTCATATTAATTTTAGTAAGATCATCCACCAGGCATCGAGGATATAAGGGGGGGGGGGGGGATTTCCTACCAACCCAAAGTTCTCGTTACTTCACCAGATTGCTCATCCGCTTATAAAATCGTTGGCAAACATGAATTGCTAAGGTATTCCACCTAGCACGGTATATATAAGAATAGGAGAGTGTTAATCTTAAGCCTTTTTGTCACATCAATGCAGTAACCTATTTCCTGAGGCTTTTATTATGAATCCTTAATTTCAGGCTGGTAATTACAACGATAATCGGTTTCCAATTATAATCACTTGTCTCACGATTGGTAATCCTGACATTATCGTGTGCAAGAAATGAAAAAAAAAAAAATTGGTGATTAGCTAAAAAATAAGAAATATAGAACTGGAACTGACTATAAGTAAACAAAATATAATGTTCATGGACATACATCTACTACATATATCAGACAGTGAGTGTTTCCTTAGCAACCTAAAAAAGAAGATATTGTAAGTATACAAAAGAAAAAGAAATTGACATGGTCAAGACATATAATGAGAGGGACATATAATATATAAACATCAAGGACACCAGAATAGGAACAGAAATATTGCAAAAAAAAGCTGGTAAAGGACAAGAAGACGATAGATAGAAAAAATAAGACAATTTGCTGTACAAATGTCAAGAAAAAACATGAACAGACGTGAATGTAACCACATATCTATACCCTTTCTCCTGCAGTGTAATAATGGCTGACGATTATAATGATGTAGAATATATATATATATATATATATATATATATATATATATATATATATATATATATAATATATATATATATATATATATATATATATATATATGTAAATATGTATACATAGATATACATATATATATATATATATATATATATATATATATATATATATATGTGTGTATATCATCATCATACTGTATATAAATCCCAGTATCCATAAAATTAGGAAGACTGAATAATTCTTAGAATAACACCGTAATATACTATATTATTCGAATAATTCAATGTATATATATATATATATATATATACAGTAGACCCCAGCCATAAGACGTTAATCCGTTCTGTAGTTGGTATCGTATGGTGAAAATGTTGTATGGCGAGTTAAAGTTGGAATTAGGCACTAAAATACACAAAAACTACGATATCGCAAATACTCACACAAGATAAAGTCTTTAAGAAACGCACATGAGATCCTGAACTGAGCGCGTAATTAACAAAGAGAGAGAGAGAGAGAGAGAGAGGCAGCATCTCTCTCAGGCATTGTAGGAGGGATATCGGCCAATAGCATATCAGTATCTTAGTGACGCCGTGACGCCGACCAATAGCAGACCAGCTTCTTAGTGACGTATGCAGTGACGTATGAGTGTGGTGGTAAGAGAGTGATTTGCACAGTCGTACGCGTAAAAAGCGCCATGGTTAAATTTTGGAATTCTATGCCGTAGGTGGGGAAAATGTTGTAATGAGGGGACTTCAGTATGAAAGGTAGACCAGCTTGATGTCAGATTAATGGCTCTATGGATGTAATTCCCATGCTGATACCTTTCTTGAGTATTTAAACAACCAACACCACAACATTAGATTTACGGTTGATACAGGGACACATAATTCACTTCCGTTCCTTTGTGTGAGGTTATCCAAGGACGAATCTGGCTTTCATACTGGTATTTATAGAAAAAGCACCTTTACTGGCTTGGGGACCAATATTTATAGCTCATGTTTTTTTAACTTTAAACTGAATTCCGTGTCAACTGTCCTCCATAGAGCCATTAATCTGACATCAAGCTGGTCTACCTTTCATACTGAAGTGACTTTCCTTGCTGATTACTTTAAGGATAATTATTTCCCTCCAGCAATTTTTCATAGATCCCTTAATAAGCTACTTAATCTGAAATTCAATCCACCCCCCAATAGTCCATAGTGTCCCCAAGCTCCGTATGTTTGCTAGATTTCCCTTTCTCCATAATAATAAATTTAGGAAAAAATGCATCAACCTATTCAATGAGCAATTGCTTGCCCTTAATTTGAAACTAATTCCCATAAACCCCCGAACTATCGGCTCACTCTTCCAAGTCAAGGATAAGATCAGCCCCCTGTTTGCCTCCGGTGTCGTTTATAAGTATAATTGTCCCAGATGTGATCTTGGCACTTACATCGGTTGCACCAGGGGGCTGCTAATAGTCCGAGTTTTCTCTCATCAAGGAATTAGCTATAGAGCGGGTTGTCAACTATGAAATCTGGAACAATCTAACATAAGAAATCACAGTAAAAGTTGCAAAACACACATAGATTCCAGTTATTTTAATATTGTAGGAAGACCCCGACATATAGACGAACTAACCAACCTTGAATCAATAATGATTAAGCTAACTGTACCTTCTCTTAACCACCAGTCGTCTTCCACCCAATTGTTTATTGCCTAATTACCTGTTGTTTTGTTTACACTCCCTTCCATAACAATTTTAAGCGTCAGTTCTCCTTACGCTACCGCTGTGGGTAGGTGTCTTGTTCGTTCTATTATTATTATTATTATTATTATTATTATTATTATTATTATTATTATTATTATTATTATTATTATTATTATTATTATTATTATTATATATTTCCCTATTATTATTATTATTATTATTATAATTTAATTAATTTGTTTCTCTGTATTCACCCCTAGCCCTTTCACTGTTAATCTGTGTTTCTGTTTTTACTCTGTTTTTATTCTTAATTTATTTATAAGATTTTTAATTTTGGCGTTGGTAAACGTTGTGTGTAACTTTTTATTTATACACAATTGATTTGTGATCGTTTCAGCCTGGAAAATGTATCAAGCTGATACGAAACGTCAGCGCTAACAAATGGATGAAAGACAGAACGCGTCTCCCTACTCCAATATGTTTATCTCTGAGTAATTGTTCCTGTCTCCATACTTAACATATATATATATATATATATATACATATATATATATATATATGTATATATATATATACATATATATATATATATATATATATGTATATATATATATATATATATACACATATATATATATATATATATATATTTATATATATATATATATATATATATAAATTGGTAAGTAGTGGAAGAGCTTCCTGTAGACTCTACAAGGTTAGTATCATACCCAGTGGAGGTATAGCCATTAATTTTAACCTTTTGAAAGCGGCGCTCTAACTAGTGATTCTAGCCTCCGATACTTAGTGTGCAGACTGTACAATGTTTATAATTTCACAAAAACACACACAGTTAACAGTTAACACTGGCTTCAAATTACATATATTCATGGTGCCAAAAGACAAGGATAAACGAGGAAAACAGTAGTCGAAGATATTAGAACAATGGACATAGAAAAAAAGAATAAACTATGAGAACCTGTTGAAAATCACTATATCAGATATAAAAGAGAAGTAATTTTCATTATGGCTACCGTCAACATAATAATAATAATAATAATAATAATAATAATAATAATAATAATAATAAAAAGAAATTGCAACCCCAGAGAAAAAAAATCAAACAGCTCGAAAATAGAATAGAATAACCGGACGATAAGAAATTGACCTAATGAAAGATACGGTAAATCGTAAAGAAGCAGTCGATTTTTTTAGCAAATATGAAGCAATACAAATCCAATTATCTGGAGTGGAGTTGAAGATTTCCTTCTCCGGAAATATGTTTGCAAGTGCTTCTTCCCTTGATGGGAATGCGTTAGAGAGAGAGAGAGAGAGAGAGAGAGAGAGAGAGAGAGAGAGAGAACAGGTACAACCTTTCACCAGGCCTTTGATCTTTCTAATTATTTCATAAGCAGCTGTTTCATGTGTAAATATATGTATAATAAATTCAGCTTATGAACACTCCGTCATAACCGACCACATGACAAAGAGGTACCAGCCGATTTGAGTCGTCACTATGTATAGCACGCCTAAAGAGAGAGTTTATGTCTACTTTGTAACAGGTCGCCTTCTTCATTTCAGCCCATATCACAACTGCAACTGCCACGAAAGTTATATTTTCCTGATCCTTGAACAGTCGCTCAAAGCGAATATGCCTAACAAGGAAAACATGACCAATTATCTGAATTTTTTAATCATTTTTATATCCAAATAAAAAGAAAAAAAAATATAAAATTGATTACCAAATGTTTTAATTCATAAAAATGCTTACCATGCGTATATAAATATAATTTTTAAAAGTAATTGGCACTTTTAAAACTGTATAAGTACTTTCGTAGTTGAAGCAATGTGCAAGCTAATAAAATACGTAAGTCTGATAATATAACATTTCTATTTCATTGTCATAACATTTCTCATAAGACGAGAAGAATTTCAGCATGCAGCGTTCACTTACAATATGGAATTTTTGGAAATGATTCCCACGAAAGTCCTCATAGGTGTTAGCACAAGTAATTCCATGTGAAACTCTGGCACTGTCTCCTGCTTGGTAAATTAATGTTGTTAGTCTGAAAACTGAAATGACAAAGGTAAAATCAATATTGAGATTTTGATCTCTTGCATCACTAAATTACAACAACAAGGTTTTGGTGACTGATGGATGAAATGTAATCATTGGTCAAAATAAGGTAAAAGAGTTGAATAACCAAAGGAGGGATAGATTCAACACTTTATAGGCACCATAATTACAAGAGCTTCTAATTGACCAGAGGGGCCCAAAGAATATTATTAGAACAATAATCACTCATTAGCGCTAAACTCGTCCAAAATTACACAAAGGCGTGGGAGAGTACAGGGTTCACAGAATTATTAGTGGGCTATGTGGGTCTACCAAGTGTTGAAAAAAATGATGCGTTGGGTCCCAGTTTTCTTTTTATTATTGGAAAGAGAAGGAAAAGGACCAACTCCTGTACACTGACAGGTGAAGAGAATAGTAATGAAATACAGCACAGGGACTAAGAGAGAGAGAGAGAGAGAGAGAGAGAGAGAGAGAGAGAGAGAGAGAGATATTCTTATTAATGACGTCTCTTCTCCGAAGCTACTGGTATTG
>NC_090736.1:111543569-111548569 GCF_036898095.1 Palaemon carinicauda
GGCGAAGAATCCGCAGGAGATCTCGACAGACTTCTGCTTAACTTTCTTCATCCACCTCCATGGTCAAGGATTGGCAGCTAACACGATTTCAGCGTGTAAGTCTGCTTTGACAAGACCCATTCTATATGCCTTCCAGGTCGACCTAGGTAACGAGTTCTTTAATAAAGTTCCGAAAGCCTGTGCTAGGCTCAGACCTTCAGCACCTCCAAAGGCCATTTCATGGTCTTTAGACAAAGTTCTTCATTTCGCTTCTCTGTTGTGCAATGAAGAGTGTGCGTTAAAGGATTTGACACAAAAAGTTATTTTCCTATTTGCACTCACGCCCGGGGCCAGGGTTAGTGAGATTGAGCCCTCTCGAGAGAGGCAGGTCGTGTTCAGTTCTTGGATGGGGTAGAACTGAACCAGTTTCCGGATCCTATGTTTCTCGCCAAGAATGAGTTACCCACCAACAGGTGGGGTCCCTGGAGAATCTGCCCTCTGAAAGAAGATGTCCAGTAGAATGCCTAAAGGTCTATCTTCATAGAACTTCAGACTTCAAGGGTTTTCAACTATTCAGGGGAGAAACATCAGGCTCAAATTTATCTCTGAATCAACTCAGAGCGAAAATCACATATTTTATTCGCAGAGAGGATCCTGACAGTACACCCGCAGGTCACGATCCAAGGAAAGTTGCCTCATCCTTAACCCTGGATAGGTACGCTCCTCGGACACCCCTTTAAGGGTATACTCGGACGCGAACGACCCCGACGCCAAAAAAAATTCTTGAAAAATCAGTTTTTGCAGTAACCTCCTTTTTTCTTTTGCCAAAAAAAAACTTCAATGAATGCTTAAAACAACTGTAAAGATAAATACTACTCATCTGCAGAAAAACTTTTTATTATAAATATTTTAAAAAATTAAGTAGAAAAAAAAGACCTGACTTAAAAATTCATAAAAAAAAAAGTTTATACATATATATGCAAATCCTTTTAGGAATTGATTCTTGAATGTTTAGGACACATCTTGATGTATTTTGGATGAAGTCAGACCCATGGAGGTGAAGATCTGAAATGAGAAAAAAAGGGTAACTTTTTTTTGGCCAAAAAAATTTGTCCAAATTTCATGAATTTTTTTGGGTACCCAAATGAAATAGGAAGTGGCTATTTTTTTAGGGAATAAACATATGTTATCCTAAAATAGAAATATGTAAAAAAAATCTTCATTATTTTGTAAATTACATTTATATCAGGGCCATATCTAAAGGTAATTTTTTTAGTACTTAGAAATTTCGTAAAAAAATACATATATTTAATATATAATATGATATTTATGCAGGTAAAAATATACCAAAATATCACAAATTCTATAGGGAACAAGAATATATATAGATAGGGCAACTTACGCTTCGGATATGTCCACAAAATGACCGCCAACCACACTGACTCAGACTCCCTAATCTGCCACTTGAAATGTAGGAAGGGTATGTCAATTTCAAGGTGTTATTTACTAATCTAATTATTATTGGATATGCATAAAAATTGTATGGTGGGTTGCTGGATAATTGTCGATTATTTTACGACTATAAAATTAAAATTCTGACCCAAAAAAAATTTTTTGGAAGAGAAATAAAATCGAAAAAAAATGTAAAACAATATAATATTTTAGCTAAAAAAATTTGATGATATTCAATCAAAAAAGAAGTAAACAAAATTTTCCGACAAATAAACATCAAGAGGAATCATTACTCTGTGATAGTTCCTTAGTACGTAGTAATTTGAAAGAATTGGGAAAAAACGAAAAAAATGGCAATCACCGGAAAATCGAACACATACCTATATATACGCCATATCTGGCTAAAAAAAAGATAGGCATGGGTAGCCAGATCATCTAGAAACACTTTCCAACACTATAAAAATATAAGTTTTGCGACACTACTTGCCAATTCCTTACGGTAACATGACTAAGCAAAAAAATGCAAAACAAATAAAAAGGGCCACTCGTGGAAAAATGGCTAACATTCTAATATACGGCATTTCAGAAAAAAAAAAATTTCAGCCACGTGCTAGGCAAACCATCAAGGCACATTTTCCGACAAATAAACATATAAATGAATCATTACTCTGTGATAGTTCCTTAGTACGTAGTAATTTTGAAAGAAATGGGAAAAAACGATAAAATGGCAATCACAGGAAAATCGAACACATACTTATATATACGCCATATCTGGCTAAAAAAAAAAAATAGGCATGGGTAGCCAGATCATCTAGAAACACTTTCCAACACTATAAAAATATAAGTTTTGCGACACTACTTGCTAATTCCTTACGGTAACATGACTAAGCAAAAAAATGCAAAACAAATAAAAAGGGGCACTCGCGGAAAAATGCCCAACATTCTAATATACGGCATCTCAGATAAAAAAAAGACATGCACGTGTTAGCCCAACCATCAAGGCACACTTTCTAACACATAAACATGAAAAAAAAATCAATAATATACGGCAATTCCCTACTACGTAGTAAATTTTTACAAATATTGAAAAAAACAGAAATTGGCAACCGCAGTTAAATACCCAATATACCAATAACTACGTCGTATCTGACAAAAAAAAATCCCGCATGGGTAGCCAGATCATCTAGACACACTTTCCAACACTAAAAAAGCAAAAGTTTTACGACACTATTTGGCAATATCTTACGGAAAAATGACTTGGCAAAAAAATGAAAAAAAATGAAAAAGAGGCACTCGCGGTAAAAATGCCCGACATTCTAATATACGGCATCTCAGATAAAAAAAAAGACATGCACGTGTTAGCCCAACCATCAAGGCACACTTTCTAACACATAAACATGAAAAAAAATGAATAATATACGGCAATTCCTTACTACGTAGTAATTTTTACAAATATTGAAAAAAAACAGAAATTGGTAACCGCAGTTAAATACCCAATATACCAATAACTACGTCGTATCTGACAAAAACAAAGTCACGCATGGGTAGCCAGATCATCTAGACACACTTTCCAATACTAAACAAGCAAAAGTTTTACGACACTATTTGGCAATATCTTACGGAAAAATGACTTGGCAAAAAAATGAAAAAAAATGAAAAAGGGGCACTCGCGGTAAAATGGTCCTCGTGGTGATGAACGACATTTTAACTAAAACAAAAATCATGCACATGGTAGCCAAACAATCCACCAAGACTTTCCACAACTGATAACCTATACAAGTTGCACCATTCTACGACAATTTCATAATACGTAATAACTTTGATAATTATGCAAATTACCTTAGAAGGGTAAACTCGGTCGCGCTCGACCCCGACGCGTCTCAGAAATCGGGGAAAGAGTACAGCTACAGCAATGCATATCTGGACACTACTAGAGCGTGTAGGGGAGACACCTCCTGCAGGTCGATCACCCACAAATTCAGTCACGGGGGTGAGTCACGTGAGAAAAACCTGTTTTTTTTTGACGCTCGGGGTCGCGAACGACCCACCGTACCTATCCAGGGTTAAATTTCTTTAATTGTATGGATTTTGAACATCTCCGTTCATACACTGGCTGGAAGTCTTCCAGAGTGTTCTTTCGCCACTATGCGAAGCAAGTAGAGGAACTAAAGAGATTTGTGGGTAGCATTGGTCGCTTCGTTAACCCTACTGTTTAACTCTGCGAGGAACAGTGGTTTTAATTGGGACGATTAATTCCAGGGTGAGTGTGTAGTTACATACCGTACTACAAACTAAGTGAGGGCACGGAGTTGCCCATGTAGACTGTTCCATTTCCAAAGGTGAACCTAGCATAAGTGCAGACATGTGTGCCGAGCGTTTCTAACGCTAATGTCATTGATTTGTAATACAGACTTTTATGACTTTGATACCTCGGTATCTTAAAGGTGGCATTTAATGTGTTTTCTTTCAGATAAACAAGTTCTGTCTACTATCATATTTATGCTTAAAGTTTTGGGTTATCCTCTCTTATATATATATATATATATATATATATATATATATATATATATATATAATTGTGGTTAACCTGTCTGTTTATTGTCTGTCAATGAACCTGTTCCTGAGAACCTTGCGTCTCCTTCACCTGTGTCAATTTATTGGTATAATTGAGCATTCATTCTATGTACCTTATCTGGGATAATTCTAATAGATTTGTTCCTTTATGCAAGCTATGTTGCATTGGTTTATGCTTTCCCTTAACGGGAGGACCCCGTCCCATAAGGGGACGATGGCGGTTTTACTAGTTTCCTCCTATGCGGATGTAAACCTTTGTCCAATACAAGTATTGTGCGGAAAACTGGTCGATATTTCATATTGACGCAGTGGTTCTTTACAAACTATGCTTTACTTAATATAGGGCAAGACCACTATATTAGCTTGCCTGGTATTCATACATAGGTATATGTACTCTTCGAGACTTTTCCAGAGTCTAGTAGGACTCTTCCCTGTAGGGGGCAGGAAGCTCTAACATGGTTTATAGTTAGTTGAAAAGATGTATAACGGTAACATCTTAGGTCTCTAGGTCTAGTCGACCGGGAAAAATTACATCTGGGGAGTACGGCACGTTCTGAGAATCCACAGATACAGTAATGCTCTGGTATACTTCCATCAGGACGACATGGCTTGAGCCCCAAAAACGGATTATGAGCGAAGCGGAAAAATCTATTTTTGGGTGAGATGGCCATGTCGTCCTGATGGACCCACCCTTGCCTTTCTAAGAAAGGGCTGTAGGACCCCTCCCTACATACAGTATCTGTAGCACCTCGTGTACGCTACAAGGAATACAGATGGCGCCAGGATTGGCGCCAGGCACGCTTACGAATCGGGAGATAGGGAGCCTTGGGAGCGGCTCCCCCTTTTCTTTCCCGAATTCGTTTCTTGCCATTTGCCCCCTGCGAGACGAAATCTCTGTTCGTGAGGCAGATTGCCATGTGGCGTGTCAAGAATACGTCCTCTGATATGTCGCGATATCACTTTCACGAGGGATACTCGCTCCAGGAGTTAGAATT
>NC_090736.1:111561069-111563569 GCF_036898095.1 Palaemon carinicauda
TTATTATTCTTTATATTTTCAATACCTTCTATATATGGGAGTTTTATCTTATTTTTAAAATCTCTTTGGTTGGTAACATCATGATCTTTATAATATATCGTGATGGTTTTGGCTTTTTCTATGACATACGTCGGTTAGAGTAGTTGAGCGAGTTGTTTACGAATGATTTCAAATTCTTTATTTAAGTAGGCTTAGGAACAGATTCTTAAGCCTCTGAGAATTAGCTTATAAGCTACTCCAGATTTTACAGAAATGTCATGCTACCTAAAGAAACGAATGTAAGAAACAGAAATGTGGTTTTCTATGCACACTGAAACTGTACCCTGACAATTCCCATATAATTAATGTCCAAAAATGGTAATTTTCCATCTTTTTCCGATTCAGTTTTAAATCTTATGCTAGGAACTAGGGAATCTATATTATAGAAAAATATAATAAAATCTCCCCAGCTATCATCCCAACACGTGAAAATTTTCGTAGGTTTATTCGTTGTTAAAATTTCCTTTTCAAAGTACTTCATGTAGATATTGGTTAAAAGAGGGGATAACGGGCTCCCCATACTACAACCAAATTATTTTTCATAAAAATTACCAAAAAAAGAGAATACGTTATTTATCTCACAGAGTTTGATTAACTTAATTTTTTTTTTTTTTTTTCTATACCGAGGGGGAAGAGATCTTCGTAGTGGACTAATTTTTCGTTTAAGGATCCTAGTACATCATTGATAGGGACCTTTGTAAATAGGGATTCTACGTCAAGACTTAAGAGTTTTACATTGTTTACCGGGATATTTAATCTGTTGAATTTCTGGATAAAGTCTTCTGCATGCTTGATATGAGCTGAAGACAAACTTCTTAGAAAAGGGGACAGCAAGTATGATAACCATTTTAATAAAAGATATATAAATGACCATTTGCATGAGACAATTGGGCACAAGGGAATACCATTCTTGTGAGTTTTTGGAAGCCCGTAAAAATATAGCAACGAAGGGCTGATGGCTGAACTTTTCCAAGAATTCGATGTTTTTTTTTTTTTTATTGGTAACTATGTTGCCGTCTTTGTCCGATTTGGAGATAATATCATCAGTTTTGCGTAAATAGAAAATTTACTTTATAAAACATTCTAGGAAGCGGATTTTACTGTTGTTTCGTTGTAATTCATTCCATATATATATATATATATATATATATATATATATTCGTAAAAATCACAGGAAAACGTGATGCTCAGATGCAGAAGAACCACATGGAAAAGGAAAATACGAAATATACGATTAAATCCTGACTAGTTTCGTGATACTTCTTCAGAAGAAGTATCACAAAACTAGTCAGGACTTAATCGTATATTTCGTATTTTCATTTTCCCTGTGGTTCTTCTGCATATATATATATATATATATATATATATATATATATATATATATATATATAGATAGATAGATAGATAGATAGATAGATATATAGATAGATAAATGTATAATTGGTGTTGCAACTGGTTATACTTTGGCAACAGACGTTGCCTTTTATACAAATTACAAGTTTAAGTATGGCCGTTTACCTCTGTGTTTTATAGGTCAGTGGTTAAACTAAGAATGAAAGCATACTAGGGAGGATCACTTTTAAAATATTCCAATTAAATTAAATATTGCAATGTACACATTAACTACTCAAAATGAGGGATCAGAATCCAACATTGCGCATGATGGAATTCATAACGGAATAAAAGATGTATGATAGAACACTAAAAAATTTAATTAACAACATCAAGGAAATTGCAGTGCTAAAAATGGCCAATTGTGGTCGAATAATGTCCGTCTGTGAAATAACAGGACATGGAATAAGACTGAAAAAGTAATACCTATGATTACCATCAAGAAAAATGAGCAAGGAAAGCAACTATAATATGATGCAAAATTCAACGGGGATGAAAGCATGACCTAAAAATCTTTTAAATGTGACTTGAATAGAATTTGTAAAGAATTACCCCATCTATATAAGCTAAAATGATGTGGTACGTCAGAGATTACAGACAATGAAGTTATAGTCCTTCTATTTTTTAATCTCGTTAATTAACACAAATTTCCTCCTAATTGCAATCGTATTTCTATTATTTTAATCATTGCTATTTCTATCAATATTCCTAATTGGTTTCAATAAAAAAATGTATGTATATTTACCGTGGTCTCCGATATGACTGCTAAAAGACAAAGACATTGATCATTTTTTTTTCTATTACACAAGTTATTGCTTTAAACATGCTCATGTCGTGTCCACATTTAAACTTTTACAGAACACAATCATGTAGTTATAATGTTACCAAAAAATGACTTAAAATGACACTTATTAATCACTCAATAGCTGTGAATTCAGGTTGACCTATTAAATCCCATCTTATTTCTTATTTTATATTCGAAATGAGTTAGCAATTGTGCAGCTTATTGACATAACAACAGACTGATCAACCGGTTATGAGATGGATATGTGTAAGATTTTTCATATTC
>NC_090736.1:111568569-111581069 GCF_036898095.1 Palaemon carinicauda
GTTATGGACCCCGCGGGGATGAATATTCCTAATAGATGAAGGAACAAATCAAAATGGGGAATGGGAGCAAGCATTCCAGTATCTTGAAATATGTTTTTAGTCATATTGATTCCATCAAAGCGTGGGCGATCGTGTGGTGTGTGTGTTTCCCTGTGTCCATATATCTTTAGGTGTAATCATGGTAATGCGAAAGAGAGAGAGAGAGAGAGAGAGAGAGAGGAGAGAGAGAGAGAGAGAGAGAAACAAATGATTATTAGATAAATAGTTTTATAAGTGCTGTTGGCTCATATTATGTTTATTGATCGCCTTCCCAAACCCGTCAGTGTCTCTAGTGTTTGAAACCTTATCATCTCAATCTCCTGGGAGAACGTATACGTCTACTTGCTGAGTCATCAGTAACAATTGCCTTGCCCTCCCTGGTGGAGAGGGGAAATAGGTGCTGATCATATGTTTATATGGACAGTCGTCTCTAGGGCATTGTCACTGTCTCTTGCTTCTGTCATTCATGAGTAGCCTTTAAACCATTAAATCATGAAAACATTATGCCTGTACATTTCTCATCCTATGCCTTCTAGTATCTTCATAATCTTATAAAATATATAAGTTGGGATTCCATCTTATGTTGATCCTTGGCAAAAATGAACCTGCATAATAGATGTAAATGGGAATTAATTGGGATTTCTCTCTGCAAAGCGCCATAAAATGCGCCTTGAGAGTTAAAAAAAAAATTTCGCGAGCATAATCCTTCTTTATGCTAGAAATAACGTTATTAATTTAACTATTTTTTTCCTCCTTAAATCTCCTTAGTTTTACGGTAAGGTTGAATCTTTGAAAAAAGCAACACCTTTATCGTTATCGTAAATGGAGATAAGATTTACATCCATACTGTTTTATTAAAAGCTGATCTGTTAGAAAATATTGTACGATAACCACACATAAAACATGATTTCAGTTTAGAACAGTTTTAAAATTTGCAAAAAAAGGGTAGCTTCCACCAAATATTAATAGATAGGTTTTATTCAGCATAATTAAAATGTTTTTTTTTTTTTTTCTGAGTAAAATATGTATATCTGGGTTCATTATGGTGGAAATTAGATTAGAACTTGGCTGAACATTGGAAAATCAGCATTTGTTTTGAGTTTCTCAAATATTTTTATTTTGTGTGTGTGTGTGTGTGTGGTGTGTGTGGTGTGTGTGTGTAAAGCCAAAAATTTTATTATAAATACGATTTCTGGCATAATCTGGGACTATTTATTGAATACATATATGCAAGCTTAGTGAGATTATATTTTCAAAAAATACAAACACTTTCAATTGAGGGTATTTTGAAAGTTATTTGTATTTGATGAGAAATTAAATACTACTGATAAGGAATTATTTGCAGAGGAAAAACAATTATTATTATTATTATTATTATTATTATTATTATTATTATATTATTATTATTATTATTATTATTATTATTAGTGTTTTTCCATATTACAATTAATATTATATTATTATTATTATTGATATTATTATTATTATTATTATTATTATTATTATTATTATTATTATTATTATTATTATATACATTTATATATATATAATATATATACACACATAATATATATATATATATATATATAAATATATGCATAAATACATATTTTTATGTATGTGTATATATATATATATATATATATATGTATATATATATATATATATATGTATATATATATATATATATATACATATATATATATATATATATATGTATATATACAGTTTATATATATATATATATATATGTATAAATACATATTTTTATGTATGTATATATATATATATATATATATAATATGTATATGTATATAGTATGTATATATATATATATATATATATCATTATATATATATATATATATATATATTTATATATGTATGTATATATATATATATATATATATGTGTGTGTGTGTGTGTTTATATATATATATATATATATATACTCATTCTACATTGAGCAAATTTTTTTATAAAATTAATAACAATCAAAATCTATCAAGTAGAGAGCGTCCCTCTGACGTAAGATAAAACCTCCTTCGCCTTTTTGTTCTGTACTCTGTCCATACGGTTTTTTTTTCTTCAATGTCAGTCATCAAATTTGGTGTTATTCAGTTTTATACAGGTCCTTTTTATTTTGCTGCTTTCAGATTTTATGAAAGAGAACCTTTTATTCATTTCTAGTTTCTCCTTTGGTTCACTTGAATTTTATCTCCTTTTTCCCATCTTCCTTTATAATAAATTGTGTCCCCTTTAATAATTTGAAATGTGATAAAAGGTAATGAGGAGATTGTCTTCAACTTCACTTCTTCATTTCATATTTTTCCGTTTTCTTTGTGTCATTCCTTATTTATCGAAAAATGTTTAAAAATGTAAATTGGAGAATTGTATATATTTGAAACATTACATTGTTCAATCTTTCTGTAAAACTATACGAAACGCTAACTAAAAGGATTACTCTTTTAAAACATCGTATTTAGGTATTAATTATAAAAAAATATTCCGGATGCATAATCATTTTATGCTATGAGTATAAAGTTCTGTAGAATTTTTTTTTTTTTGAGGGGGGGAGGGGTAAATGCCATTTATCTCATATGAAATAGGATTTTATTGCAAAATGTTGAGTAGAGCTGTTCAAAAAAGATTTTGTATAACTTTTAAAATAAAAATCTTTTGATCATATCATAAAAGGAAAAGCAAAAGACATTACAAAAATGCCATGTAAAAATATTTTTGAAACTATTCACTTAAAGGACAAGATTGATGTAGCAAAATTGATTTTTTTCATTATTGAGAGGTTAGGATATGGGATATCCCAGGCTCTAAAACAATAAATTCACTGAGAGAGAGAGAGAGAGAGAGAGAGAGAGAGAGAGAGAGAGAGAGAGAGAGAGAGAATCTTAAGTAATTTGAAGGCTTCCTTGAGTAAAAGGCCTAATATCCTATGACCAATCTTGTGATAACGTACAACATATAGTAATTCAATCTTTAGGAAAGAGAATTTCAATCAGATTCGAGAGATTGATTAGTTAATGATACATTGTAAGTATCATTTTCTTTTATTAGTTATCTTACAAACCTCACATGTACGGTTATTTCAAGAAACTAGAACTTATGTATGGTTGGACGTACTTTCATGCCATATGTTCACCTTAACTGGAAAACACCTTTATTTGAATGTTAATGTGAATGATAATATAAAGACTGATACAGGCAAGTAAGTGGAACAAATATTTTTCAAAAAATTGTGCTGTGATTTTTTCCAATATACCTAAGTCAAGTGAATTTAGAAACACTCTGGGTTATGGTCTACTGTTAGCAGCAAATAAAAATTGTTTAAAATTTTACTTTTGCTATTACATTTGTAAGATTGGAAAATAAATTAAATACATTGATGAAGGTAACTGAATGGAAGAAGAATTTTTAAGATAATTGGGTGTTGAATTTGCCTGATAAACCTATGTCAGGTGGAGTGGAGAGGACTTTTGGGTTATGGTTCATCGGTCGTAGTAAAAAAAGAAAAAAAAATAGATATTGCTACTGCATTTGTTAAATTAGAAAAAAAAGTAATGAAACTTCCCAATGCAACATTGACATTGTTGAAGAGCCTAATTATTATGTTATGTGATCTACAATACCTGTAATTCACCTAAACGCATTTAACAACTTGAAAAACATTAAAAAATGAGTTAACTGCATATAGCAAAACCAGCCAAAAATAATGTATTAATCACGATAAAATGAAAACATATTCAGAAAAAACAAATTAAAAAATGAATTTACTTATTTTTATTAGATGGTTACACTTACATGAAATGAATTGTTAATTTCCTAAATGATGTCATCAAAACTTTTAATAAAAAAACTGAAAATCGATTCATAAGCATAAAAAGTGTTTTATTTATTATTTTACTTCTACTGGACCACCTTTGCCTTATTTTTATGGTTCAATTAAAACCCATAAAAGAGGAAATCCAAAAAGACCAATTATTTTTGTGCAACAGGATCGAGTAATTTAATTATAGAAATATATAGTTATATTACTTTCTCTAATTTTAGATATTATTCAAATTTTTTATATAAAAGATTTATTAAATTTTTTACCAAATTAAAAAAAAATGTGAACTTCACGTCCAGCTATATATTAGTTACTAACTTGCTAATCATTAGTAAATCTTGATGTTACTTCCTTTTTCACGGATGTGCCGTTTGATGGCTGTTTTTATTTCTTGTCGGGTACATTAGAAAATTGATTTACATTCACCAACACATACTGTTATTGAGCTTATTGGTCTTTGAATTAAAAAAGTGTTAATTTTACCGTAGTGCAGATTACTATGAACAAATATTTAGTATGATCATGGGTAATTCCTTGTCTCCTTTTTCATCAGGGGGGTGGGGGCATAAAAACAATTAGAATAGAGCCAAGGTATCCCTGCGTGTTGTAAAAGGCGACTGAAAGGGACAAGACAAAGGGGGTGGGAACTGTCTCTCTTGTATTATAATCCTGTGGAGTTTGGGGGAGAGTGACTGCTCTCCGCACTCTAGTTTTGGGGTGTTTCAATGTGCTTGAATGTAAAAGATGTGAGATTGGAACTATGTTTAGGAGTAGAAGGATGGATATATTGGCTCTGTGTGAGACAAAGATACAATGAAAAGGTGAAGTGATGTTTGGTGATATGTCTGGGATTGAAAGGGGAAGAGCAAGGGAAGGTGTGGCTTTATTGCTGAGTGGATGAATGACAGGTAAAGTAGTGGAATGGAAGGGGATATCATCTAGGTTAATGTGGGTAAGGGTTAGGTTGGGTAGGGAATGTTGGGCTTTTGTCAGTGCGTATGGGCCAGTGTTACGATTCTCGTGGGGATCCAACCAGGTTCTTTTGAATTGATTAATGAAATTGGGATTTCTCGACCACAATACACAATTAAACCAAAGGAAATATAAAAAGAAAACTCGCAAAAGAAAACATAATTTTATTTACAACTAGTAAAAGGTAAATGTTTCTTGACTGAGTACTTAGGAAGCACTGAACTAAACAAAGAAAATCATTTGATTAAACTACACTCCAGCAAATAGGGGAACAGTCAAGATAGTAGATAAATAATACAAAAAAAAAATACTACTCTTCACAGCAGCTCTCGATGGTTGACGGGAACGTAGATATTTCAGGTCCAGGCGTTTCGTGGTCGGTAATGAGGGCAGGGGTCAACTCGTTCTGACATCTCGGACAAGGCTGGTTACGTCTGCATTCTGGTCCTTACGTCTTCTCTCCTTCCCTGTGCTTGTTCTTGTGGGATTTTGTATTTGGTAGGAAGTTCTATTAACCATAATAATTACCTGGAACAGAGATGAACAATCGTTAATAATTATTTCTCAGCTGATCCCATCTCGTCGATATCTGCTTGATGGATAATAATACGTTGGTATTAATAAAATACGTCTTTAATGTATAAAAGACTACATTATGAACTTCTCTTTTTGACAGCTGACTCTCAAGTGTATATGGAGCGTCTTACACAAATCTCACAAACCAAAACATTGCTAAACAAAAGAGCATCGCTCTGAAAAGACTTAAATCCTACTCCAGCATAAATCATAAAGAATCACATCTTATCTGAGGTAACCAACAAATGTTTGAATCCTAATACCAAAACAAATCATTACTCTTATGATCAAAGCATAACATGTCTTATTCATGCAATATGATGCAATGTTGTGCAATACCTGAAACACTTGAAACAATATAGTACATTGTTACAATAATACATAACAGTCTCCTCCCCCTTAACTTGACATTGTAAAAATATTCATAAATCTAATCTCTCAGGGGGCTTTCCTCTGTTAATCCTATTAGGAAGCACTTTAACCTCATCTTGTACTGGTACATGAATTGGTTCTGAATCTACATTGGATGTTGGACCATCTTGGTTAATACTTGACTCATTTGATCTAACTACTTCTTTAAGTTTCTCATCTCTAACATTCACATGCTCTACTGTCTTTCTGTTTAACGGCTGTAATTGATCAACATGACGTTTTACAACATTATCACCAACACGAACATCATAATGTAAATTTCCTATCTCTCTTACAATCTCTCCTGGTACCCACTTCTCTGGAGTGTTGTACGATCTTACCATGACATCAGACAAAGGTAAAAAATGTCTTACATTAGGAAGCTTTGCTATTTGTTTATACCCTTTATCTTCTAAATCACTTTGCAAACTTGGATACAACAAATCTAACTTACACCTTATCCTCCTTCCCATCAACAAATTTGAGGGTGCCACGCCTGTTGTGCTGTGCGGCGTTGTTCTATAAGACAATAAAAATTTTGACACATGCAAAAATATATTACTTGAATTTGCTCTTCTACACTTCATATTGTGCTTAAATGTTTGAACAAATCTTTCAGCCTCTCCATTAGTAGATGGATGATATGTAGCTGAAAATGTATGCTTTATACCATTGACATTACAAAATTCTTTAAACTCTTGTGAAGTAAATTGTGGACCATTATCTGTAACAATTCTTTCTGGAATACCATGCGTTGAAAAAATTTGCATTAACTCTTTTATTGTGGCGTAAGACGTTGTCGTCTTCATTGGGATAATTTCTGGCCACTTACTGTAAGCATCTACTACTATCAAAAACAAATAATTCAAAAAAGGACCTGCAAAATCTATATGCACTCGTTGCCATGGATACCTGGGTAACTCCCACGGGTGCATTCTAGCAATTTGAGGATTGTTTTGTTGCATAACACAATTCATACAATTCTTTATATAACATTCCACATCTTTATCTACACCTGGCCACCATACAAAAGTTCTCGCAATTGACTTTGATCTTACAATACCTTGGTGATCAGCATGTATTTCAGACAAAACCTTATTTCTCAGTGAATTAGGAATAACTACCCTGGAACCTCTCATCACTATTCCTTGTGTCACACTTTGTTCATACCATATATCCTTATACGGTTTACAATTTTCCTCCTTTCCACATAAGTCCCTACCTGTCATTAAACTCTCCAAAACCTTACTAAGTACTGGGTCTTGCTTGGTACTGTGTGCTACATCTTTTGCAGTTATTGGTACATTATAAACTGAAATTAACAAAACACTGTCATCATACTCTTCTGGAGCTTTGTCTACGGGTAATCTGGATAAAGCATCTGCATTACCCATATTTGATGTTGGACGGTATTCTATATCATAGTGGTACGCTGCTAACGTAACTGCCCAACGTTGTAGTCTTGCAGCTACCAACGTAGGTAAAGTTGCTTTTGGAGCCAATATTGCTAATAAAGGTTTATGATCTGTAACAAGTGTGAACTTTTTCCTACCATAAAGATACATATGGAATTTTTTAACTCCATAAACTAATGCTAAACCTTCCTTTCTATTTGAGAGTAATTCCTTTCTGCCTTGTTCAATACTCTAGAAGTGAATGCAATTGGTTTTTTCTGTTCCATCTGGCATTACATGAGATAATACTGCACCTAGACCTATGTTTGATGCATCACAAACTAATTTAACTGGTAAATCCATTCGATAATGTACTAAGAATGTTGGTGATGTTATTTCCTGCTTGATTCTTTCAAAAGATTCCTGACACTCTTTTGTCCACTTCCATTCTACACCCTTATTCAACAGATTATACAATGGATGTGCAATTGTAGACAAATTCTGAATGAAATTCCCATAAAATGTTACTAAACCTAGAAATGATTGTAATTCCTTAACATTTTCTGGCACTTTTGTTGATTGTACAGCTTTAATCTTCTCTTTAGTTTTGTGAATACCCTTGCCATTTATTACAAAACCTAAGTATTCCACTGAATCAACTTCTAAAATACATTTGTTCTTATTTACTCTAATATTATGTTCCTTCAACTTCTTCAGAACTGTTCGCAATCTCTCTCTATGTTCTCTTGTGTCTTTACCCGCAATTAAAATATCATCTATAAAAATGAATACTCCTTGCATTCCTGAAAAAATCTTATCCATAGTTTGTTGCCATATAGCTGGACTACTTGCAACTCCATAAGGTAATCTCTTTGGCCTAAACAAACCTAAGGATGTATTTACCGTACATAATTCTTGTGAAGTTTCATCCATGGGAAGCTGTTGAAATGCTTGTCTTAAATCTAATTTAGAAAAAACACTGCATCCTGACATAGTTGCAAACATGTCTTTCGGATTTGGTAAGGGATGTTGAGCTACTTGCAGTTGTGGATTTAACGTTACTTTGTAATCTCCACACAACCTAACCTGTCCACTTTCCTTCACAATAGGAACTAATGGTGTAGCCCAATCTGAATATGTGACCTTTTCCCAAGAACCTTCACTTTCTAATCTCTTGATTTCTGTTTCAACTGCACATTTCAATGCATATGGTACTGGTCTCGGAGCAAAAAATCTAGGAGAACTGTCAGGTTTCAAAACTAAAATTGCCTTGCGTTCTTTACTGTACCTATTTTATCTTCAAATACGTCTTGAAACTCTGATAGGATATCATTCATAGACATTTCATTTTTGTTTTCATCTTGTCTACCTGCAACCTTCAAAATACTAGGCCAATCTAACTTCAAATACTGTAGCCAATCTAAACCTAGCAAAGTTTGTCCATTACCTTTTACTACTGTTAATGGCATTCTCTCTAATTTCTGTTCTTTGTACTGTACTTCTACGTTCGAAACACCTATTACCTGAATATCAAAACCATTATAACTTTTCAAAACTCTATTTGTACCTTCTAATAACAAATTAGGAATGCTTTTAGCCATTTTCTCAGACATAATTGATACATCGGCTGCTGTGTCAACTTGCATCAAAATTGGTTTACCATTTATGATTACTTCTACCATGATATGTTTCTTTGCACCTTTATTGACTGAATTTATGTGAAACGCAAAATCAGTTTCTGAACTAACCTGATTATCATGAACATTTTCCTCATTATTCTCTTGACCCATAGTATCAACTGTAGCATTTATTTTCTTTGTGTACTGTTTAGGAAATCTACAAGCAGTTGCAAAATGACCTAGCTTTCTGCAATTCTGGCATGTCTGTCCAGTAGCAGGGCATTTCTTGCTTCGTATGCAAGATGATCAGTTTTACCACACCTAAAACACTTGGGTTTTTCCTGTTGTTTCTGTGTATAAGCCTGATTCTGATATTTATGAACATTAGTGTTAGCACTTTTCTATGACTAGGCTTTGTCATATTCCTTCTCTGATTCTCATTGGTTTTCCACTTAGAACCTACTGTATTAATTTTAGAATTTTCCATTCTATTGCTTGTAGAACTACCTATTATGTGACTTTGCCTATTTGATGTTTCTAAAGCTCTGCCTGTTATCAATACCTTTTCTAATGTTAAATCTTTATCTTGCAATAATTTCTTTCTTAGCTCTTCTGATGTGCAATGTGCAATTACCTGATCTATGATAACATTCTCTAACTCTAGAAAATTCACATGAAACAGCTAAATTCTTTAGTCTAGTCACAAATGCATCTAAACTTTCATTTTCTTTCTGATAAGCTTGCGCTGAAAACTGGTATCTTTCAAAAAATTTATTGACTTGAGGAGCAAATATGTGGTAAGAGCCTTAATTGCAGCTTCACTTGTGTCATCTGTAGGCTGCAAAGTCTTAAACACTTCCCGAACTTCCCTACCTGCTGTATGAAGTAATAATGCCTTCTTTTGTGCATCCTTCATGTTCCCTAATGCTTCTAAATAAATCTTAAATTCCTCACACCACTGTTGCCATCGTGTTGCAACAGAATTAGGCTCAGCAGTGACGCTGAAACATGGTGGCGGTTCGATATTAAAAGGCATTTTGTTTGCTTACCTTGTGGTAGGTTAAGTTGCAGTCACAAGTATACTTCCTACCTACCCAACTTAAAATTTCACCCTTTTGTGTATTTGATGAAATTCCTATTCTGCTGCTGGTAAAATCTTCATTGGGCGATTTTACTCTTGATTTCCAATGTTAAGAACGGAACTTCTCTTGTGCTGGCCGTCTTTGTACAAAGGCTCCAATGCTTCTCCCTGCTTGCTTCTCCCTGCTTGTCCGTCGTCCGTTACGTCGCCACTGTGGGATTTTGTATTTGGTAGGAAGTTCTATTAACCATAATAATTACCTGGAACAGAGATGAACAATCGTTAATAATTATTTCTCAGCTGATCCCATCTCGTCGCCACTGTGGGATTTTGTATTTGGTAGGAAGTTCTATTAACCATAATAATTACCTGGAACAGAGATGAACAATCGTTAATAATTATTTCTCAGCTGATCCCATCTCGTCGATATCTGCTTGATGGATAATAATACGTTGGTATTAATAAAATACGTCTTTAATGTATAAAAGACTACATTATGAACTTCTCTTTTTGACAGCTGACTCTCAAGTGTATATGGAGCGTCTTACACAAATCTCACAAACCAAAACATTGCTAAACAAAAGAGCATCGCTCTGAAAAGACTTAAATCCTACTCCAGCATAAATCATAAAGAATCACATCTTATCTGAGGTAACCAACAAATGTTTGAATCCTAATACCAAAACAAATCATTACTCTTATGATCAAAGCATAACATGTCTTATTCATGCAATATGATGCAATGTTGTGCAATACCTGAAACACTTGAAACAATATAGTACATTGTTACAATAATACATAACAGTTCTCTCTCTCTCTCTTTCTCTCTCTCTCTCTCTCTCTCTCTCTCTCTCTCTCTCTCTCTCGTTCTATCCTTCATACTCTCGTTCTATCTATCTTACTCACTCTTCTCTCGTTCGTACTCTTGTTCTGTCTTTCGTACTCCCTCTCTCTCGTTCTCGTATAAGTTTATATATCCCTGTATGGGAGGGGTTAACTATGGACAATTCCATATAAGGAAATTTTCTCCTTTCTTCATCCTTATTGGTTTTTCTTAAAACCACGCCTTTGATAACATCTAGACGAACGCTCTGCTTGTGTAATCAAGATCCATATCGCGCTATAATTGAAGCGAGGCATGTGTTTACTTTTCGTTAATGTATATTCTTCGGCGAATACACTGCTCTCCTTGGTTTGCTTACAGACAGAGGATCGTTTTGCCCAACGAGCGCTGATCTAGGCACCTCTAATAAATTTCTTAAACTCCATCAGCGCCGGTGACAGTTTCCAGTAAACACTAGCGGGACCTCCTCTATCCCTGCTTCTTAAGAGTAGAAAATTCAAATTTTTTAACATTCTTTTCTATATTATTCTATCTACCCATGACAGCCAGGATGTGAGAAAAGTGAAGAAGGGCTGAATGAGTTCTGGAATGAATTAACTATGTGTGTAGAAGGACTGGTAGAAGGAATTATGTAGTTGTCATGGGTGACCTAAATGATAGAGTGGTCACTGGAGAGGTAGAAGGTGTCATTGGGAATTATGGCGTACCAGATGAAAAAGGGAGTGGTGAGAGACTGGTAGATATGTGTGTTGAGCAAGCAATGGTGATAATTTTAAACTTTTCCAAAAAGAAAGATAAAAACATTTATACGTGGGTAAGAGTGGTAAATGGAAGAGTGGGTAGAAAGGGCGTTAATGGATAATGGGTTGATAACTAAATGAATATTTGGAAGGTTGAAAGACATGCACATGTTTAGGGATATAGCAAACAGCATGTCTGATCATTTTTTGGTGGAAGGAAAATTAGTTGTAGCAAAAGAGTGGGGAATAGAGTAGGTGGATGTAAAAGGGAGCTAGTGATGATTGAAGAGCTAATAAAACCGGTGGTAAAAAGTAAATATCAAGAAAGGTTGAAAATGGCAAATGACGAAGTGAAAGTAAGAGAAACTGGTAATTTAGAGGAGGAGTGGAAGTTAGTAGAAGAAAATTTTGTTGGGATTGCCAAGTGATGTATGTGGCAAGAAGGTTGTTGGAGGCAGCATGAGGAAGGGCAGTGAATGGTGGAATGAAGGAGTGAAGGTAAAAGTGGAAGAGAAAAAGAGGGCTTTTGAAGAATGACTGCAGAGTAATAGTGTAGAGAAGTATGAAAGATATAGAGAGAAAAATGGGGAAATAAAGCGCAAGGTAAGTGACGCAAAGAGGGCAGCTGACCTGAGGTGGGGTCAGGGATTGGGTCATCCATACGAAGAGAATAAGAAGTTTTGGGAAGAAGTGAAGAGAGTAAGGAAGGCTGGTCCAAGAATTGAAGAGACAGTGAAAGATGGAAATGGAAGGTTGTTAAAAGGAGACGAGGCAAAGAAAAGGTGAGCGGTATATTTTGAAAGTTAACTGAATATTGAGGATAATAGGGAAGCAGATATAATTGCTGTTGCAGGTATTGAGGTGCCGGTGATGGGAAATGAGAATGAGAGAGAGATTACAAGAGAGGAAGTGAGGAGAGCACTAGATGAAACGAGAGTAGGAAAACATCTGGTATGGATGGTGTGAGAGCTAAGATGTTGG
>NC_090736.1:111592094-111599594 GCF_036898095.1 Palaemon carinicauda
AACTGTTGTGCTCCCCTTTCTTTTATTAATTCTTATTTAAGTGTTATTGTAAATATATAATTTTGTCAGTATTCCTTGTATCATTGCTGACTGGCGACCTACCATAATTATTTGTTTTGTTATGGCCCTTGAGTCCCTTAAGCAAGGCCGGACTCGAACCAGTGGCCCGTAACATATTGGCGACCAAATGCCAGGATTCGTTAAGACAGTAATTTCAAATTAATTTTATTAAAGTCAAATTCCCCCCTTTTTTCTGTCTTTAGCGACTTGACGAACCTCAATTTCATTTCAAGTAAATTATATTATCACTGGAGTTGGAACCGTGGAAGAACACAGCAAAAGCCTTCTATTCTCATTGTTAAAGTTTTGTGTTTATTAGTGTGTGTGTTCGCGCCGCGAACCTTTTTGTTTTTAAACCCACGTGGAAGAAGTCTAGTCCTATTGTGTAGCGGGATAGCCAACCGCGTGAGATGAATTTGTGTTCTGTTTTTTTCTGAGTGTTTATTATCAAAGTGGATAATTTCTTTTCATTCATATATATTGTGCAGTGAGTGACTGTTTAATTTCGTGTTAAAACTAAGTGAATTGAAATTTACGAAATTTTAGGAAGAAACCGTGGTAGACTAAAACACGTGTTAATTTCCTGTGTTGGTAACCATAAGCACACGTGGCATTCATTTTTTCAATTTTCCCGTTTGACAAGTAAGGGTATGTAATTTCTTTTTATTACTTTCTCGTGGGATATTATCTTTATGTACATTTTTTTGAAGGGGATAATTTTCGTTAGACTGTGTAATATGGTTACCTTAAGATAAAGGACTTATGATGTCACATTTAATTTAAATTTTTTTCAGTCAGGGTATAGGATCATTAAGATAAAATATTTGGGAGTGTAATTTATTAAATTCATTTTTTTCTAAAGGGAAAGTATGTAAAGGGGCTGATGTTTTAACGAAGCATCAAGCAATCTCAGTGGCATTGTCTGTTTTATTTTAATTTGTTATACTTTAAGTATAAATACAAACTTGCTTTAAAGTCACAGAGTTGCAAGTGGTGGTGTTGCAAGAACGCACCCACACATTTTTACAAATCCATTTTTTTTCCCTTAAGACTAGCATAGGAAGGTCACACGTCGTGGAGATTCCATTTTTTTCCTTAAGACTAGCAAGGGAGGGTCACACATCGTGGAGATTCCATTTTTTTTCCTGAAGACTAGCATAGGAGGGTCACACATCGTGAAGATTCCATTTTTTTCCTTAAGACTAGCATAGGAGGGTCACACATCGTGGAGATTCCATTTTTTCCCTTAAGACTAGCATAGGAGGGTCACACATCGTGGAGATTCCATTTTTTTTTCCTTAAGACTAGCATAGGAGGGTCACACATCGTGAAGATTCCATTTTTTTCCTTAAGACTAGCATAGGAGGGTCACACATCGTGGAGATTCCATTTTTTTTCCCTTAAGAATAGCATAGGAGGGTCACACATCGTGGAGATTCCATTTTTTTTTCCTTAAGACTAGCATAGGAGGGTCACACATCGTGGAGATTCCATTTTTTCCCTTAAGACTAGCATAGGGGGGTCACACATCGTGGAGATTCCATTTTTTTTCCTTAAGACTAGCATAGGAGGGTCACACATCGTGGAGATTCCATTTTTTTTTCCTTAAGACTAGCATAGGAGGGTCACACATCGTGGAGATTCCATTTTTTTCCTTAAGACTAGCATAGGAGGGTCACACATCGTGGAGATTCCATTTTTTTCCTTTAAGACTAGCATAGGAGGGTCACACATCGTGGAGATTCCATTTTTTTCCTTAAGACTAGCATAGGAGGGTCACACATCGTGGAGATTCCATTTTTTTTCCTTAAGACTAGCATAGGAGGTCACACATCGTGGAGATTCCATTTTTTTTTCCTTAAGACTAGCATAGGAGGGTCACACATCGTGGAGATTCCATTTTTTTTATGACTAGCATAGAGATTCACCCATTGTTGCGATTTCATTTTTTCAAAAGACTAGTATAGAGATTCACCCATTATTGTGATTTAATTTTTTTCAAAAGACTAGCATAGAGATTCACCCATTGTTGTGATTTCATTTTTTCAAAAGACTAGCATAGAGATTCACCCATTGTTGTGATTCCATTTTTTTTATAAGACTAGCATAGAGATTCACCCATTATTGTGATTCCATTTTTTTATGACTAGCATAGAGATTCACCCATTATTGTGATTCCATTTTTTATGACTAGCATAAAGATTCACCCATTGTTGTGATTCCATTTTTTTTAAAAAGACTAGCATAAAGATTCACCCATTGTTGTGATTGCATTTTTTTTTATGTTTTAGCATAGAGATTCACCCATTGTGGTGACTCCATTTCTTTTTATGACTAGTATAAAGGTTCACCCATAGTTGTGATTCCATTTTATTTCGTCCAGCATAGTGTCACCCATAGTTGTGACCTCATTTTTCCCTGACTAGCCCAGAGGGTCACCTACTGTATAGTGGTGATTCCATTTTTATTGTGTAGTACAGTTGTCATATATATCGTTACTTGTTTGGACGAATTACAACTGGACAGCCTAAGCTCACCCATTGTTGTGGCCCTGGTTTTCAAGTTAGGCTCCTGTTGAATTACTTTCAAGGCTTGCTATTTGGTAATAATTCTTTCTCAAGAGGCATTTTTCATAGCCATTGTGCATTTTGCCCAGCTTCATCTTCATCCTTCCTTCCATGAGACTCTTGCATAAGGCTAGATCGTCTTTCCCCTCCGTGTAATTTCTGGCACGGTCAACATCGTATCTTGTGTTGTTGAGTTTTTCTTGTCGCTGTCTCCACAAAAACTTAGCAAAATGACTGCCGCTGAAATCAGTGCATTTGTGGACATGGCAGAAAGACAAGGCTATGAGGGAGAAGCATTGCGAAGGTATGTGCGGGAGCTCATGAATGAAGACAAAGCCCGGAGAAGAACAGAGCAAGAAAGGATGCGGTATGAAAGAGAGAGAGCGCATGAATTTAGAATGCAGGAGATGGACGCCCGATTGCCACAACTCAGTCACTTGCCACCTCAACCCAATGTTGCCAAAGTCCAGCAGGACAATCGCAGGAGGACCCACTTCATTGAAGGGTTCACCGAGGAACTCCCTACAGTGGAACTGAAGGTGACCACGTCCCAGCTCAGCAAGAAGTGCGGACTGGGGGCAGGGAGTGATCTTGCACATGAGGGCTACAACTCATGCTTGGGTCAAAAGCCCGTGAAGGGTGTACAGCGAGTGCCCCTCAGGTGCATGAAGGCTGCTAAGCCGGAGCCTAAAACTGTTAGGACGCAACCTGCATGGGAAGACAACTGGCTCGGTGACATTGACCTTGGTGAGGTAGCTTGGCTAAGTGAGGAGGCCCAAGAGTCTTCCTCCTCCAGCAGTGAGTCTGAGCTTCGTACGCCAGAAGTTAATTCTGGTGAAGGTGTGCCACTTTCCACCACAGGTGATAGGGCTACTCCAAGCGTCATGCCAGAGACCTCAGAGGAGGGCCAGGGGTCTCCCTTTTCCCACCGTGAGTCTGAGCCGAGTACCCGCAAATTCAATCGGGTGAAACTGTGCCACTGAACATCCCTGGAAATAGGGCTATCTCAATCACCAGGCCAGAGGTCTCAGAGAAGGCAAGAGGCGAACCACCCATCAGCGCCGAGACCCCAAGGAGCCAGACAAAGCTCATCAGGTTCCCACTGCTGGATGAGACATTGGTAAACAACAGGGCACCCGCCAACTCAAATGAGGTGGAAATGAATAACCCCTTTAAGGCTGAGTTCCTGCTAAAGGATGAGGTGCCCCTTAAGATCAACCGAGGTTCTCACGATCCTGTTAAGGTCTCGTGCTGGCAAGTAGTTGTCCCCTGTAATCTCCGCTTGTCGATGCTAGGCGTGGCCCATGAGAGACTGGGAGGACACTTTGGGGTAACAGGTCCTACCCAGATGATCCAGCATCAATTCTGGCTGGGCTTGCACGAGATTGTTAAGGCTTACTTAGCATCCTGCCATCCTTGCCCAGTCTCCGGTAACTATAAGCAAATAATGCTAAGGGCCTCGCTCCAACTCATCCCATCCATTAGTGTCACAGAACTGACACAATTCTTCTATTGGTATGGCTTCCTAGCCACATTTCAGAAGGACGAAGGTTCCCACTTCATGGCAGAGGAGTCACGACCTCTGACCATACTCTTAATTCATTTTTGGCTTCACCAGGTGCAAGCAGGAATTCCCAACTGTGGAGTTTACTTAAATGGCAGCATAAATTTCTTCCAGACATGGGATAAACTCCAAACTCAAGAGAAAGAACTCTCAGGCATGGGCTCATCTCTTGAGCACCTTGGTTCCTATCGCGCTGACCATGTTTTCCCACAGACATTCCTAACGGACCATAACCATCTAAACTACTTGACTGAGCTACGTAATGGGAATAAAGGGCTCATGAGGTGCGGCATAGACCTCCAGAACTACAACTGGAAGGTCAAGCGCCTAAAGAACTCGTATGAGAGAGATGTGTTCTCCCGGCATTAGTGCCTAATGCACAGTGCCATGTCCATAGCGTAGCCATAGTCAGTAGGTAAATTTAGTTTGTATGAAAAAATATTTATTGGCCTTGGTGTCTCCCCAGGTAGATAAACTTGAGGAGCCATCTTGGCATCATTATTTGCATTGAATTTATTTTCATGTATTTATTTTATCCTTTTTTTTGCATATATGCCAATTTTCTTTAATTTTATGCCTACCACTGCACTAGGTCACTTAACTTTAACCATTTTTTTTACATTTAAATTTTCAATTTTGCATTTTTTAATTTTTTCAGTTGCTGCCTCACAGCCAGCATACTTATTTCTATGTGGCACTTAAAGTTAATTTACAGTCAAAATACCGTAAAATGATGACCCTAGTTGCAGCTTAGATATTTATCCATTATCGTGGTGAGACTCACTGAGGGAGGAATCATTAAGGCTAGTGGCTTCAGACCTTGCTTGCAGAGTTCTTGTCCTGTTTTAGGACAAAATCTCTGCTAAAATGGGGGGCTGTTAGTAATGGCGGTCATTACGCCACCTTTTTCCCAATAACAAAGGACCCCGCCAGCATGGGTCGAAATGCCACGAGTTTTGGGACCCTACCCAGAGTCTCACCCCCCTCCCACCATCCTATACCAGTCTACTCCCCCTGAGATCTCAATTTCAGCTACCTTCTACAAGTCACGTGAGAACATCGAGGTCCCAGGACGAGGGAAGCGAGCTGTGAAGGATGTGGGGACACGAGATCAAGCTTGACCAATAGGACAGCGGTCAGGCTAATACCCCCTACCCCCCCCCCCCCCCCCCCATTGGGGGGTCAAGTGGGGTTGATCTACCCAGGGAAAACTGGGGATCTTCCTTCGTGAGTCAGCATCCATAAGGAGAACATCTCCTCCTTCTTCACTCAACCTCCTTGAGGGAAACATCATCTCTCTTCACCCTCAAGACATCAGGAGGCAGGACCTCTGTCTACATCTTTCCACAAGGGAAAGAAACCAGAGTCATTTTTACTAAAGGTAAGGTGTCTGATTTTGAGATTCTCAATATCCTTACCCAACCTCCCTCCTTTCCTTATCACATCCCATTTTCCTTATCCTCTAAAGAAATCCTACCCACTGAACCTTGTATCCTATCCCTTATACCCAGACCACGTGTGCTGTTTAGTCCTAGTTTTTAATTAACTCACCCTGTGACAGTGTTGATTCCCATGTGTAACGTTTAAATCCCTAAGCTTTGCATTTTCATTTAATTTGCTTAAAGGTTTTAACCACACGACTTCATCGTGTTCCCAGCCGGTAGAAGTAAGTGTGCTGTTAATAATTCAATTTATTTCCCTTTCCAGGGAACGTTGTTTGCTGTGCTGTCGTTTCATCCACGGTCAACCAAACTCCATCTGAAGCTCCTCGTGGCATAAATTAAAATAGTTAACTGTTGTGCTCCCCTTTCTATTATTAATTCTTATTTAAGTGTTATTGTAAATATATAATTTTGTCAGTATTCCTTGTATCATTGCTGACTGGCGACCTACCATAATTATTTGTTTTGTTATGGCCCTTGAGTCCCTTAAGCAAGGCCGGACTCGAACCAGTGGCCCGTAACAATATATATATATATATATATATATATATATATATATATATATATATATATATATATATATATATATATATATATATATATATATATATATATATATATATATAAATATATATATGTATATATATATATATATATATAAATATATATATATATATATATATATATATATATATATATATATATATATAAATATATATATATATATATATATATATATATATATATATATATATATATATATATATATATATATATATATATATATATATATATATATATATATATATATATATATATATATGTATATATATATATATATATATATATATATATATATATATAGAGAGAGAGAGAGAGAGAGAGAGAGAGAGAGAGAGAGAGAGAGAGAGAGAGAGAGAGAGAGCCTTATTGCCTTATTGCCTTATTTTTTGTTTGGGTTCCCCCAGGTCCCTCAGTGTGAGGCACCTCGTATATCCACCAGAGAGTTGCTAATACATCTTCCGGTGTATTTTGCATCTTCCAGTCTTGGATGGTCTGGGATGCATCTTAGGTATTTATCGAGCTGATTTTTAAACGCATCTACGCTCACTCCTGATATGTTTCTTAGATGAGCTGGCAGCACATTAAATAGTCGCTGCATTATCGATGCTGGTGCGTAGTGGATTAATGTCCTGTGCGCCTTTCTCAGTTTACCTGGAATGCTTTTTTGGTACTATTAATCTACCTCTGCTTGCTCTTTTTGATACTTTAAGCTCCATGATGTTTTCAGCAATTCCTTCTATTTGCTTCCATGCTTGTATTATCATGTAGCGTTCTCTTCTCCTTTCTAGACTGTATAGTTTTAAAAATTGCAGTCTTTCCCAGTAATCAAGGTCCTTAACTTCTTCTATTCTAGCAGTATAGGACCTTTGTACACTCTCTATTTGCGCAATATCCTTTTGGTAGTGTGGGTACCATATCACATTGCAGTACTCGAGTGTACTACGCACATAAGTTTTGTAAAGCATAATCATGTGTTCAGCTTTTCTTGTTTTAAAGTGTCTGAATAACATTCCCATTTTTGCTTTACATTTAGCCAACAGTGTTGCTATTTGGTCGTTGCATAACATATTCCTATTTAAAATTACACCAAGGTCTTTAATTGCTTCCTTGTTTGTGATTGTCTCATTATTAGGTCCCTTGTATGCATACACCATTCCTTCTCTGTATCCATAATTTATTGATTCGAATTTATCGGAGTTAAATACCATCCTATTTATCTCCGCCCATTCATATATTTTGTTTAGATCTCTTTGTAGTGAGTTCCTATCTTCATCACAAGTAATTTCTCTACTTATTCTTGTGT
>NC_090736.1:111607094-111609594 GCF_036898095.1 Palaemon carinicauda
CGGATATAATTGCCGTTGCAGGTGTTGAGGTGCCGGTGATGGGAGATGAGAATGAGAGAGAGAGATTACAATAGAGGAAGTGAGGAGAGCACCAGATAAAATGAGAGTAGGAAAAGCATCTGGTATGGATGGTGTGAGAGCTGAGATGTTGAAGGAAGGGGGTGTGACTGTACTTGAATGGTTAGTGATATTGTTTAATATGTGTTTTGTATTGTCAATAGTACCAGTAGATTGGGTTTATGCATGTATTGTACCACTACATAAGGGTAAGGGAGGTGTGCATGAGTGTTGTAATTCAAGAGGTATTAGTTTATTGAGTGTAGTTGGAAAAGTGTATGGTAAAGTACAGATTACTAGGATTAAGGATAAAACAGAGAAGGGAATCTTAAAAGTACAGGGTGGTTTTAGAAGAGGAAGGGGTTGTACGAATCAGATTTTTACAGTTAGGCATATATGCGAGAAATATTTAGCAAAAGTTAAGGAGGTGTATGTTGCATTTATGGATCTGGAGAAAGCATATGGTAGAGTTGATAGCGAAGCAGTGTGGAATGTGATGAGATTTTATGGAGTTAGTGGAAGGTTGTTGAAAGCAGTAAAAAGTTTCTACAAAGGTAGTAAAGCATGTGTTAAGATAGGAAATGAAGTTAGCGATTGGTTTCCAGAGAGAGTGAGGCTGATACAGTGATATGTGATGCCGCCATTGTTGTTTAACTTTATGTTGATGGCGCGGTGAGAGAGGTGAATGCTCGATTGCTTGGACGAGGATTAAAGCTGGTAGATGAGAATGATCATGAATGGGAGGTAAATCAGTTGTTGTGTGCGAATGATTCTGTACTGGTTGCAGACGCGGAAGAGAAGCTTGGCCGATTAGCGACAGAATTTGGAAGGGTGTGTGAGAGAAGGAAGTTGATAGTTAATGTGAGTCAGAGTATGGTTATGAGATGTATGAGAAGGGAAGGTGGTGAAAAGTTGAATTTCATGTTGAATGGAGAGTTACTTGAGGAGGTGGATCAGTTTAAGTACTTGGGGTCTTTGGTTGCAGCAAATGGTGGAGTGGAAGCAGGTGTACGTCAGAGAGTGAATGAAGGTAGCAAAGTGTGGGGAGCAGTTAAGGGAGTTGTAAAAAATAGATGGTTGGTCATGAATGTAAAGAGAGTTCTATATGAGAAAGTGATTGTACCAACTGTGATGTATGGATCGGAGTTGTGGAGAGAGAAAATGACGGAAAGACAGAACTTGAATGTGTTAGAGATGAAGTGTCTAAGGAGTATGACTGGTGTATCTCAAGTAGATAGAGTTAGGAACGAAGTGGTTAGGGTGAGAACGGGTGTAAGAAATGAGTTTGCAGCTAGAGTGGATATGAATGTGTTGAGGTGGTTTGGCCATGTTGAGAGAATGGAAAATGGCTGTCTGCTAAAGAATTTGATGAATGCAAGAGTTGATGGGAGAAATACAAGAGGAAGGCCAAGGTTTGGGTGGATGGATGGAGTGAAGAAAGTTCTGGGTGATAGGAGGATAGATGCGAGTGGCAAGAGAGCGTACTAGGAATAGGAATGAATGGCAAGCGATTGTGACGCAGTTCTGGTAGGCCCTGCTGCTTCCTCCGGTGGCTTAGATGACCGCGGATGTAGCAGCAGTAGGAGATTCCGCGTTATCAAGCTTAATCTGTGGTGTATAACGAGAAGGTGGGCTGTGGAACCCTATCAGTACCAGCTGAACTTGCTTGAGTCCGTTCTTAGGCTGGGAGGAACGTAGAGAGGAGATGTCCCCTCTAATGTAGATATATATATATATATATATATATATATATATATATATATATATATATATATATATAGATATATATATATATATATATATATATATATATATATATATATATATATATATATATATATATATATATATATATATATATATATATATATATATATATATATATATATATACATATATATATATATATATATATATATATATATATATATATATATATATATATATATATATATATATATATATATATATATATATATATATATATATATATATATATATATATATATATATATATATATATATGTATATATATATATATATATATATATAAAAAGGTAGTAGGTTGGCCTGGGCACCAACTGCCCGTTGAGATACTACCGCTAGAGAGTTATGGGTCCTTTGACTGGCCAGACAGTACTACATAGGACCCTTCTCTCTGGTTAGGGTTCTTTCCCTTTGCCTACAAAGACACCGAATAGTCTGGCCTATTCTTTACAGATTCTCCTCTGTCCGCATACACCTGACAACACTGAGATTGCCAAAATATTCGTCTTCACCCAAGGGGTTAACTACTACTCTTCTAGGAGAGGGACATTCCAAAATCAAACCATTGTTTTCTAGTCTTGGGCAATGCCATAACCTCTGTACCATGGTCTTCCACTGTCTTGGGTTAGATTTCTTGTGCTTGAGGGTACACTCGGGCACACTTCTATATAGTTTC
>NC_090736.1:111614594-111627094 GCF_036898095.1 Palaemon carinicauda
CGTTTTGGCAGAAGACGTTCAAAAACTTTAGATAATATGGGAGTTATGGATATTGGGCAGTAATCAGTGGGACATGAGCTTCCACAAACACATTCACATAGAGGAGTAACATTACTAATTCTCCAACAAGTACTAGAAACTCCTTTTCTTGCTAACTTGTGCAATATAGCAGATAAATTGTGAGCTTAAAAATATGCTGTCTTTATAAAAAAACAAAGAAAAAATACCATTTGGGTCTACACCTCCATAAGCATGAAGGTCCATCAACAGAGCTATAATCTCACGAGATCAAAAAGCTAAGCTAATTAGTTTAGCCTCAGGATATCAGGAATGAGGAAGTTCAAGTTTTTCATTACTCTGTTTACTGTGAAAAACATCAGCCAAAAGGGTTGCCTTTTCCTTTGGACTGTGAGTGACTGAGCCATCTGGTTTAAGTAAAGGAGGAACTGTTGCATCTACACCAAAGAGTACATATTTTAGGGTAGACCACCATTTATGTTCTTGAGTTGTACCAGAAAGGGTTTCTTTTATGGTTAAATTATACTCCTTTTCAGTTGAGACATAAACTCTCTGAGCAAAAGATCGAAGCTGAGTATAGTTGTTCCAGGTCAAATCTGATCTGTCGCCCTTCCAAAGATAATAGACCTCCTGCTTTTTCAAATAAGCACGTCTATAATCATTATTGAACCACGTTTTGTCCTTCACTCGGTACCTTAGCACAAGCGAAGGGATACACCTATCAATTATGTTGACTAGATTCTCACTCAAAGGGACAACAGGATCTACACTACTATATAACTGTGACCAATTTAAGCACAAAAGATCATGCAAAATCCCTTTCCAGTCTGCTTTGGATTTCATATAAATTTTACAAGAGTAGGATATATCAGAGACAGGCTGCTCAGTCTTCACTACTAATGAAATCAAGGTATGATCAGATGTCCCGACTGGAGAACCAACCTTACTAGTTATAACGCCAGTGGAGTCAGTGTATACGAGGTCCAAGCAATTACCAGACCTATGAGTAGCTTCTTTTATGATTTGCTCACAGCCTGATTCAGAGGCAAAGTCTAAAGCTCTTTAGCCATGGCAATCGGTATGAGAGATAGAACTTAACCACTCCCTATGATGCGTATTAAAATCACCAACAAAGACAAAAAAAGCCTTTCTATCATCTTCTTGTATCTTAGCCATAATGGTAAGAAGATAATCGAAGATAGAATCATCCATGTCTGGATTCTGTTAGATCGAACACAAATAAAAGTTGTTATGCCTGCCAAAAACATTCATTACCTGAATATCATGACAACCATATTGATAGCAAGACTTATGAAAAGCAGGGTACTTGGTCCTAATATACACCGCAATTCCCTTGACCCTAAGGAAGGCATCACGTTTCAAAATTATTGGCTTCATAAAACCAGTTATAAGGAGTTCAGATAGTCCCTCATATTAGAAACTAAAGTTTCTGAGCACAAAAGAATATCATACTGTCTGGACGCAACTGCAAGGTCTTGGAAATTTGCATGAAGACCAAGAATATTACAGTACAGAAGACGACATTGACGAAATCTAGGACATTCGCTCAATGTCTCAAGACAGCATAGGAATCAATAGAAAGAAAAAAAGAGACATCATACATAAAACTAGATTAACAAGAATTATAACATAAACAATATGTACAGAATTATAATCAAAGTGATTGATTATACCTATAGACTATAGTAAAAAGTCGGAAAAACTGGTCAAAATGGAAGAGCCGATACACCATGCAAGGCTTAATACCCTCCAGGATAGCCACTTTAACTAATGGGAGGACAGTAAGGATGGTTTTGAGAAGAAAAAGAATCAGAAAAAGGATAGACAACCTCTTGATAAACGACCAGGCATCCATGTCACTTCTATTAAGCCTACCCAACACACCATTTCAAAAAACAAGAGGAAGAAAAAATTAATTATTAGATAGAATACTGTGCCCATGTGTACCCTCAAGCAAGAGAACTCTTACACAAGACAGTGGAATACCATGGTACAGAGGCTATGGCACTACCCAATACTAGAGAACAATGGGAAACTAGTAAATTAAGAGAAGAAGAGATAATCGAAGAGAGAGAATCCGCAGAGCTTTTCCAATTTTAGCTGTTAGGAAAAAGCATGGCTCGGTAAGGTTGTGTGTTGATTATAGGGAGTTGAATGCAGTTACTATGGATAAGGCCTTTCTATTGCCCTCAATCGAAGAATTACTTGTGAGGGTACGGGATAGTAAATTCTTTTACAACTATTGATTTATGGTCTGGATACTATCAAATACACATTCAGGAAGACAGTAAATGTAAAACTGCATTTATAGCTAATGATCAATTATTTCAGTTAATTTTTTTTTTTTATCGATGATAAAAATGCTTAAAGTCATCTGCCTAGAGTAATGATGGTGGTTTTATCTTCCTTAATTGGCCATAATTTCCTTGTTTATGAAGATAATATATTTATAGGGAACACGCCAAAAGCACAAAATAATAATATTCATCGAATTACAGAAGCATTGCGATGTAATGGTATGAAAATAAATTTCTCAAAGTGAAAATTTTGTGTAAACAGGTCGATTTTTTAGGTCACATAGTATCCCCAGAAGAGATCAAACTGTGCCCTAATGAAGTATAAGCTATTAAATATTTCCCCAGGCCCCGTACCCTTAGGAGGTAGCGGAGTTCCTTGGGCTTGTTGGGTACTTCCGTAAATTCATAAGAGCTTTTGGAGAGATAGCGAGACCCATACACGATTTAAAGAAACAAAAAGTAATAAATTGGGAAGTTGAAGAAGGCAGAGCCTTTAACCATTTGAAAGTTACCTTAGCTAGCAATGACTTACTCGCATATCCTAGATTTCATCGCCCGTCTTTAGTGACAACAGATGTGAGTTGCATAGATGTTGGTGGCGTAATTTCTCAACGAGATGATAAAGGTAGAAAGCCACCTAATTGTTTTTCTTCTGGGGCATTAAAAAACCAGAAGAGATTTATAGAACACTCGATTGAGAGGCTTTGGCTCTTCTTTGGGTTCTAGAGAGGCAAAGGCCTTTTCATTTGGTCAGTCTATTGAGTTGCAAAGTGATATTTGCCGATTAGGTGATTGTTTTTATAAAGGGGACTAGACATCTAGACAAGTGAGATAGATTGAAAGATTGTTAGAGCTTAAAAAAAAGGGTTTTCACCACATAGAAGGTAAAGGTATATTTATAGGAGTAACAACTAGGGGGCACAAGAGGAACGATGAATGAAACCAAAATATTGAAGACGCCCATCAAAATAGGAAACAGGATGTGAATTCACGCGAGGAGCAATCAGTAAATGAAATCCGCGAGCCAGGGAGAGAGAAAGTTAAAGATGTTGGAGAGAGAGAGAGAGAGAGAGAGAGAGAGAGAGAGAGAGAGAGAGAGAGAGAGAGAGAGAGAGAGAGAGATGGGAACGTATAAGGTTAACATATGTTGGCAGCCGAGGACATGACCAGGGGTGTCCGGAATGTGTGCCCTGATGATGCAGGTGTGATTGACTTGGTAGGCTGGGACATAAAGAAAGTCTAAGAAAGACAGAAAAAGAGGAACAGATGGAAAGAGTGCGAGCAATGATGAAAGGGGAATCGGAGAGTTATCCATCATTTCTGAATGTTCCTTGTGAGAATTTTTTTTTATAGAGAATGATATCTTGTATTGTGCGTACGAGAAGAGGGGAAGGGAGTTTTGTGCAAGGGTAGTTCTTCCTTCCTCTTTAATTAGTCGAGCCATCCACATTGTACATGCAAGTCCGTATGCAGGACATTTAGGGATTGATAGAACATTACAGAGAACTGGTGAATCCTTCTTTTGGTTAGGAATGAGAAAACTTATAGAGAATTATAAAAGATGTTGCAATGCTTGTAACTGTTTCAAAGAACATAAAAAAAACACTATTCTGGAGAGCAAAAAGTTACCTGTGATTCCTATTAAATTTTAAAAGGTGCATATGGATATGATAGGAACATTACATACTGGTTTAACACAACCTAAGTATATATATATATATATATATATATATATATATATATATATATATATATATATATATATATATATATATATATATATATATATATATATATATATATATATATTTATGAAAATTTTGCAAATTTTTACGTGTTTTTCATATTCAAATAAGCCATATATATTTTTGATATATTAATTGTCATTGACTTTTATCTTTCTTCGTGGCCAAGTGGGTTAGTCACTGTCTATATAAGCTTGCCGACCAGGGTTCGATTCCCGGCCGGAGCCAAGCTCTTGTCTTTGTGTGATTTTGCCTGGGGCTCTGATCCCGAGGTCGTTAAGAGAATCCAGACATTAATATATCAAAAATATATATGGCTTATTTGAATTATATATATATATATATATATATATATATATATATATATATATATATATATATATATATATATATATATATATATATATATATATATATATATATATATATATATATATATATATATATATATATATATATTTATGGATGCATTCACTCGTCACACTCATTTTGTGCAATGTTGGATAAATCAGCAAATTGATTAGCCCAGGCGCTGTGCTTTTTCATTACTAGGATTTGTTACCCAAAAATTTAGATAAGTGATAATGGTCTCTAGTTTATAAATGAGGTGGTGAAATCGGTTACAGACTTGATGAAAATTTAACCCTTTTCAATGACTGCATATAGGCCTTCAGCTAATGGCTTAGTGGAATTGCATAATAGGGAAGTAGTGCGAATTTTACGTTACTTAGTGTCTGATGACCAGCTATATTGGCACACCATGCTTCCTACAGCTGAGCTAGCTTTGAACATTTCATATAATGCTTTGCTCAGGGACACACCTTTCTCATTAGTGTATGGAAAAGAAGCTGTGTTACCATATACAGTCATGATTGATTCCCAACAGTTGTCAAATTATTCAGCCGAGCAACACCGTGTCCATTTACTAAATCTCTTAAGGAGAAGAATGAACACCACTGAAGGGTTTTTGAAAAGAGCTAATCAAAAACACAGCTTAGAGTATGATGGTGTGTTCAAAACTGCAATGCTAAAAGTATTTGTGGATGATCGTTTGTATATGAAATATTTACAACAAAGGAAACACAATCTAGATCCAGCGTATTTGGGTCCTTATTGAGTAAAGATGGTTAAACCTAACAATTGTGATACAAAGCAATAATTATGGCCCAGTTTCTGAACATCATTAGGCTCATATACATGTGGTGCCTGAAGAGGTAGTTTTCAAAAGTGTTAATCAGAGTGTACCTCCTTACCCCTGCAATCATGACAGTCCTCGTGTTGATGAGTAGAATTTTATTTTTCTTTGCTGTTGTTGTTTGAACAGACCTAATTTTTTCTTTGATGTGTTTAGAAAAAAAATGATGATAATAATTTGTTCTTATGTTGTTGCTTAATGTATATGCAAAGTTTTGAGGTGATTTTGCTGAGTGTAGCAATACATACGACATACTGCTGATTGAACCTAAAAACAATCAGAGGTTAAATAGTTCAGGTGTGATCCGTCAGGGGGATGCTGTAGTATTCATGCATTTATATGATTCCTCGTTGATGGGTCCGAGCGGTTCCCGAAGGGCAAATGGCCGAGGGATTAAAGTTCAGCCTTGAGAAAAGGCAATGTTAGAGAATGTGTAGATGTGAATACCTTATACTTAAAGTTATAAGAGAAGAGCAGGAAGTTGAATGATTTTGCCTGGAAAATGGTCAGTGGCCACCAATTGATAGTTACAAGTGCAAGTGTAGTGGTGATTTTAAATATGGTGATACGGTGGTGGTGAGGTGTGTTGCGAAATTTCGCCGTAAACATGGACATGTAAAATTGAGGGATGGTGGAATACCTATTCCTACCCCTATCCCGGCCAAAAGAAACATAATGCCGGCAACCAGAGGAAGGTTATTGATGAGGTTTTATAATACTTATATTGATATGATTTTTTTTCTCTTTGGGTATTCTGTATTTTAGGTGCAGAGGTCAAAAGAAGAAATACGTGAAATTGTTTTATATTCTATTGTGTACATTTATCATTGCAATATTTTTTTTTTTTTTTTTTTTGTGGAAGATATGTTATTTTGTGTGTGTGGAGGGCGGTTGATCTGTATGCATACACTTTTTGGTGCATTTGTGTCTTGTACATACCATGCCTATGGTGTAGCGGAAGGACCTCCATATATCATAGACTAGAGAGGGCGAGTGCGCACCTCCAGGAGTGAGGGAGGGGGGGGGGGGGGTGTTTCATCTCCAAATCATTGTATGCAAAAAATGTGTTTTATACGTCAAGGTTAATAACCCTAGAATCATAAGGTGATGTGTTTGGTAGTATATTTTCATCACAGTAGAGAATTCCACAAAATCTAACAATTAAGCATGTTAATAGAGCAAGATTGCATCTGGCTTACCGAGGGTTAGTCAGTACCATATGAGCGATCAGTAGACAAGGTACTCACCTGAGGATATCGACTCTACAGAGTGTATTTACAAACCTTTATGTAATAAAGTGCAAAAAACTAATGTTCCGATGTTTCATCATCCGGTGACATGGGACATATAAACAATATATATACACACATAAATATATATATATATATATATATATATATATATATATATATATATATATATATATATATATATATATATATATATATATATATATATATACATGCATATATATATATATATATATATATATATATATATATATATATATATATATATATATATATATATATATATATATATATATATATATGCGTGTATATATATATATATATATATATACATATATATATATATATATATATATATATATATATATATATATATATATATATATATATATATATATATATATATATATATATATATATATATATATATATATATATATATATATATATATATATATATATATATATATCATCATTATCCTCATCATCATCCGCTATAATTAGTCTAATGTTGAACAAGGTCATCAAACATGTCCTTCCAAAACCCTTATTTGTTGTCTCTCAGCATTCTAATTAAGCACTATTTTAGTTTTACTTATATCCATTTCTTCATTAACATCAGCGGTTTCTTTTTTTCAAATTTTCTGTCATCTTTTGCAACTCTTCCCGTTATTCATATATACAACTATGTCACCTCCAAATATCATGTTATTAACCCAGGGTTGGTTAAGTTCCAAAGCGGGTACGCCATTACCAATATGGTACCATAAATAACACCTCAAATTTCGGACCATATAACTTCCTTATTAATAAATATATTTCAAATCCTCAAGTTTCTTATTTAAGAATATTCATTTCTCAATATTATGTTAGGAGTAAATTATAAACCAATAATTTTAAATATTTATTTTGGACAATTTAGAAAAAGGATTTTATAAAAGTTTAAATATATAGAAAATAATCTGTAGAAAATATTTATATTATACATAATCAACTTTGGCGAACTGCATAATAAAATTGAATGACATGGCAGCATTCATGCCAATTTTCAAGGTCCTAGGCTGAAAAACACCAAATCTGTGTCAGGGGCGAAAATGGGCACTTACGTGGCACTCGATGAAGGCACTGGGGTTGCACATGTTGAAAGCACTGGCATGGCACTTGTTGAAGGCAATGGCGTGTCACTTGTTGAAGGCAGTGGCTAGCACTTGAAAAGGGCACTGGGGTGGCAACACTCTAGTAGCACTGATTGATGGTACACTGGTGGAGTCAGGGACCTTCCCTGATGGGCTCCTGAAGGTGTCCGGTCAATTCGTCGACGGCAATTTTTCTTTGCTCAATTCGTCGTTGCTCAATTGATCGTTGCTCAATTTGTCCCCAGGTCAATTCGTCGTTGGGCAAATCGTCGAGTTCAATCATTTATTTTCACATTCTCGACACTCCTTTTTTTTTTTTGTCTTACATATTGGACCCTTTTTGCTTCCTCAAAAAAGAAATTGTCTAATGATAATTTTAGTTCAAAAGTACTTTTTAAAACTTTGCTCTTTAAAAATAAAAATTGTTTAACGACAATCTTAGTTCAAAAGTACTTTTTAAAACTTAGCTCCTGAAAAAAAAGAATTGTCTAACGACAATTTTAGTTGGAAAGTAACTTTTAGAAACTTTGCTTTTAATATTGTATCCTTTTCAGGAAAGGGGGAAGTTACAATATATATTAAAAAAAAAAAGTGAAGAGTTTATTTTCAGTCAAATTTATAGTACAAGTTAATATGTAATGAAAATAGTAGACAAGTTACAACAAAATTCTTAAAAACATTCGTTAAGCATTTAATTTCTATAATTTAAGATTGTGCGCTATTGTTTTCAGAAACGTAATTTTTTGATTGGGATCATATCTCTTCAGGATATTTTTTATACGCAAATTCATGTTTCTATATTTTTTCTTTTGCATTAGCTCATCTCCTTGGAGTATTCACTTGGAATGGAGAACCCAACATTTGTTTGTGGGGGTGCGGGATAATTAAAATTTGCTTGCCTCCAACGTCTGAAATTCTTACTGAGTTGTTCCAACCGAGGAATTTGTGATAAAGCACATTCGTTTAACTTTTCAACTTCACCAGCAATGATTGAGCGAGGTGCAGCACGAGATGAAATTGACTTTGCTTTAATATTTGGGACCACAGTCTTCGCATTTACCTCTGCGGCTGTTGAAGCATGATTATGGATACCAACCTTCTTAATCTCTATATAGTCTTCATCAGTATGAAGTCTCGTCTTGCATGCACGATTTTCACACCACCAGTAGATCTTAAGTCTATCTGCACTCTCCTTATTCTTAGTATATATATAATTTTCTTCATCAACAACAGGAAAATAATAAATAAAACATTTGAACAACCTACTGTCTTTTAACTTGGGGACAAATTGCCCAACGACGAATTGACTTGGGGACAAATTGAGCAACGATGAATTGAGCGTGACAAATTGGGCAACGACAAATTCGCTAGAGACGAATTGCCCTAGCACCCTCCTGAAGGGGGTCAATTTCATGGGAGGGTCATCTACATCTTTCTCGTCACCATTGTCGCATGGCACAGGCATCTTAACCTTCTCCATAGGGAATTGTATCCTCTTCTTGCTTTGAAAATGAGAAGAAAAGTGAAATGGAGGCTCACTTTCCGAAGAGATGCTAGATGGGGTCTAATAGGAGAGTGCTAAGTGGGAAAAATTGCTGACACTTCCCTGGTCGATGGTGTCCACCTGGGGCACGTCACCATATTTCTGATAAAAAATGTGTCATCAGCATACTCAATGTTATTAAAATCACTAAGACATTCCAAAATCTCATCAAGTCTTTTCTCAGAGGGGAATTTCTTCTGCATTTTGCAAACCTGAAAAGATGGATTTTTTTTTTTTTTAGTTTCCCCCTATATACTTCAACATCCGGCAGCCTAGCACAAAGATAGCAACATCAATGCATAGCGACACTATTCACCAATGTTCTGTGAAAATCTCTTTAACTTTCATTAATATCACTCTGAGATATTTAGTGAAATTTAAAAGCATACGAAATTTCAATTTCAATACAGTTTAGTAGTGTGGTACCAAGACTGATACCAAAAATAATTGGAGCAGCTACATCTCTGCGAGTATCTGAAGCTCTAACATGTGCGTCCTACCCCTGTTGTATCATAACAAAGTCTTCTGCGGCGCACCTCGAGAACGGCGCCACAGACAAATCAACAGGATGAAACATGGGAAAAATTGCTTCGCACCTGCGCCTGGTTCCAAATGTGGGGCCTGTTAACTTACCCAGGGTTAAGGTATTACCTCTTAATGTTGAAATCTACAGTTTGGTAATATGATTAAAAAAAAAAAAAAAACCTTCAGGCTCAATTTAAATATTTCAAAAGAAATTCAAATGTTCCCACTATCATTATGTAATCTAAGGGTTGCTGTACTTACCCTACAGATATCTTAAATGGTTATAACATAAGATTCATCAATTCCTAGACTTTGAAGGGCTTATGTTAAAGTTAAGGTTTTGAATAAACCTTAAGATTTTTTATCGTCTGTAAAGGTCTTACATGAAGGTTTTTCATACTTTGTTGATTTTTTCTATAGCTATTTCATTATATGGGTGTGGTCAGTGGTTGTATGCAACCTTTTATATTCTGCCTGTCCTCCTGGTTGAATAACGTCTAGTTACCTTACCATTCTGCCTAATATGATGTTTTGTGAATATTCTAAACATTACTGAGAAGAAAAAAATATTGGTAGGTAGTTTTTACCTCTTTTGTGTGTTACTTTCGGTGAATTAGTTTAAGGACCGAGTTTTCCCAAAAACATTCATGCCGACGTGTTGTCTTAAGTTCAGCGTGTTTCGCTAATAAGAAATCTCCCCAATCTATTTTTGAATAAACAGTTTGTCCCTAGGGCTGTTTTACCTCATTTTCTGACTGTTACTGCTTTCTTCATTTTATCTACCTCTGGGTTAGGTATTACATTATTCCTATTGGAAAAAGTTATTTTTTATATAATTACTGTGTAACAACGTGTAAAAATACTGTTATTTTTATCAATCAATCTTTTTTGTTGATAACATCTCAATTTTCACCTTTTAAGGTAAACATTTGTTGATGAACTGTTCCAAATCTTTTCTTCATCAATTTCATGTTTCTTCCTTAAATTAGTGTTTTCTCAGCATTTGTCTGATTGTGTTTACAGTTATCTTGCGCTTTTAGTTTTTTTTTATTGTATTAGATATTTCTGCTAATTTTATTTCATCTCTTATGGATTTTACCCTTATTTACAATTTTTTCTTGATTAGACTTATAGTGCTTTGTGATAGTTTCCCTTGATCATGATTAAGAAATTTTCTACCTATATCTTATGATAACTCCGATGCAAATTCAAATAAAACTTGTTTATTACTTATTTACTTAGCTTAATTTTATCATGTATATGAGAATGCTTATACTGTAATGGTAAACTAAAATCCATAATCTATTAATATATTGTTATTTTCTATGTAATTTTACCATGTATGGAAAAAAAATACTTTGATTATCATATATTAAAAATAAAGACTAAATAAAAAAAAAAATCAGCTCTGACATATTGAATAGTATTCCCTTGCTACAATTGATGAAGAAAATGGCAGTGAAAGGTAAATTTCGATGTAGTCCCTCGGGGTCAAATTTCTTGTTCCTTCCATTCTTTGAATATTTTATGTAATGTGAAAATTGTTGTTAGTTTATTTCACCTTGATAAAAAACAATTCTTCATCGTATGTTTTATATGCAATATTAGTATTGATATAGGCATCTTTCATTTAATATCAGGCCCATATTCATGCTTACATCCTTCTTGATTGGAAGAGTAAATCAAAAGTATAAAGTATACACTAAACAATAGACTACAATAGCAGACATTATATTTAAAACAGTTATTATTTTTCAATATATATAATTCCATGGAAATAACACACACACACACACACACACACACACACACACACACACACATATATATATATATATATATATATATATATATATATATATATATATATATGTATATATATATATGTGTGTGTGTGTGTATATTAACTATTTTTTTTAACAATTTCATAATGTTTCCATTAACAACTCTAATTTGGCTCAAAAAGTCATCTAGGTAATTGAAGTTGATTTTGTACTAGCCGTCTATTTATAGTTTCTACTTATGAAGCATTCCCATCATTTTAGTAATATCTGTGTAACATCATTTGCTAATAAAAGGTTTTGCAATGTATAAAGATATATTGAGTTCCTAGATGATCGCTCGAAATTAATATTTTTTATTACCTAAGCAATCTCTCTCTCTCTCTCTCTCTGTATATATATATATATATATATATATATATATATATATATATATATATATATATATATATATATATATATATATATGTGTGTGTGTGTGTGTGTGTGTGTGTGTGTGTGTGTGTGTGTGAATTTTAATATGGTGAATGAATTGCAGTAAAATGAGTAATTGTAAGGAATAGAATGCCATTAGTATGGAATTAATTAAGACAAGTGAAGAAAAACAAAAGGAAGAGAATACAAGAATAAATAATAGGTAGTAGGGAATTGAAGACAAAGTTATAATAGCGTCAATGGGGGACGTAAAATATTGTAAAAATTAGAGAAGATAATGGACTGTTAACCGGTAGAAGGAAAAGTTGAATAGTGTCAAAACCCTGGATAGGTGTGGTGGGTCCTATACGACCTGACGACGTTTCAAAAAAACATATCTATTTGCCATAATTTTTCGTGTGTACTGGTTGTGAGTGCTATCGACCTGCGAGACCTAAGTTCAGTGCGTGCAGCATTCGGGTCAGGACGTATTTCACCACAGCTATTTTCTTTGTGCTATTTATGAGATACCCTCGGGACTAGCTCGACCCATCAATACCTAAATTATCAAAGTT